>NW_008360306.1:1592892-1593101 GCF_000622305.1 Nannospalax galili
GACTCAGAAAAAAATCAACATATGTTCTCCCTCATATGTGGATCCTAGAACCAAACCCTGATAAGTGAGTATGTATCCAGACATGATGACAGGAACCAGGATAATGGAAAGGAAACAGGTAAGGGAAAAGAAAGAACCTGAAAGGGAAGAACAATAGGAAACAGGCCTTAATAAGGGAGATATGGATAAAAATTTGGTTAGTTTAAGGG
>NW_008360306.1:1593430-1593711 GCF_000622305.1 Nannospalax galili
GTAATTGAAAGTACCAGACTGGTGGAACTAACCCTCTTGGGTTTTTAACAGACATACTTTGAGGTCTATAATAATTTGGTCAGAGAGACATAAAGGACACTTTTTGCTCCTTGCCCTCCTAGGCAACTAGTTCCAGGGGGACTATGAGCATCTCTCAAAATGTCCTGTAATTGTGGGGGTCAACCTCTCCTCTTGATGAAGGAGGCCAAGGAGACCCCACCAGATGGACTTGAACCAGTGTCCAGTCTATAAAGAGGAGGGTCAACACGGAGGAATCATTT
>NW_008360306.1:1594719-1600279 GCF_000622305.1 Nannospalax galili
ATCATAAAAAGTTGCTCCTTAATAATTAGTAGATGTGAAAAACATTACTATTGAAATCTACCTGATGACTTTATATCTATGCTCAGATGCCAAGGAGCTCAGAAAGTAACCGACTGTCACTAGTAATAATTAGATATATAGAGATCAGAAATGAATGTGCAAACATCTTAATGTCAATTGCATCGAAAATGAATTTTTCTGTATGAAACTACGTATTTTAATAATGAAATGGAGATCTTTTTTAAAGGTTAAAACCTCATTTAATTTTACATCTTATAGGGTTTAGACTGAGTACAATATTGTATAACTGTAATAATTCAACAGGAAACCTAAAAATGTACAATCAATTTTGTAAGAGACGCATCCTAGCTCAGAAAATTGTTATTGAATATGTCAATGTTGTCAATGCTGTTGTAATGAAATGCTTCTAAGTATGTGGTTATTAAATAAATAATTAACTGGGGAAAAATCAGAGGAGCACAAGTATTCAAGAAGGAAAAAAAGTAAATTTCATGGGTTTTTTGTTGCTGTTGTTATTGTTGTTGTTTTTACCATTTTACTAAACTAGAAGACTGAATTGTATGCATGACTTGAATTGTTTCCCTTGGATGGACCAGTGTTAGGGATGCCTGCAGAGCTGTGCCCAGTCACCCATAGTGGTCACTCACTGTCACACCTGCACCCTCCTCCTCTTACTTTGCCTTATTCGCTGCCCAATTCCCTTACCATGTTTCAGGGATCATGCCAAGACCAGTTAGTTGGACCCTATGTTGTTTCAAATCATGCTTTGGGGGTAACCCATGCTAAGACACGGAGCTTCTGTGCACAGGGACATGTGCTGAGGTCTACCTGCCCTTAGACTCCATCTTCACATGATTCAGTGGGGAGATAAACAGCAGTACTGGAGGCTAGACCTACATCAGGCTCAAATAACAGGAGACATGTGCATGACTGCCAAGCATGGTAAAAGAAAAGGTATTAGTGTAAGGAGGTGGGTCCAGGGCAAGATTTCTGCTCAGCCCACAGCCCCTGAGTGCTGTCCAGTTCAGTGCCAAGTGAGATGTATATTGCTGGAGCAAGGTCTGACCTTGATGCAAGGCTCAGCTGTATGGATGTTTTTGATTTATGTATTTTGTTTTATATGTGTGAGTGTGTTTGCCTGCATGAATACACCACATACATGCAATGCCTGAAGAGGCCAGAAGAGGGTGTCAGATTCCCTGGAGTTTCAGACAGATGTTAGCTGTCATGTGGATGCTGGGAACTGAGCCTGGGTCCTCTGCAAGAGCAGCCAATGCTTTTAAACACTGAGCCATCTCTCCAGCCCCAGAAGCACACTTTGAATTGCAGTATGTGCATGTGTGCAAGGGTGCATGTGTGCAGAATGAGACAGAGGCTAAATTTGATTTCCTCCTGTCATTATTTTCCTTGTGAATCAAGCTGGCTGGAAGAAGGAGACAAGGCCCATTTCTGAGAACGCAAACAAAACACACTTTCCACTAAGGGATGGTGCCCTACCCACTTCAGGCTGAATACATTTGCTGCAATGGGAATGCCTGATTGTGCCATCGCTGAAGGAAGGCAAGCAGGTATTCCAGGAGCACCTCAACACTCCTAGGTCCCCAACACTGCAAAAAGGCTTGAGGAAAAAGACATAAACCCCTGCCGCCAGCCAGTGCTTAAAATCGGGTAGTTAAGTAAACTGGAACATGAAGGGACTCATCAGAGCGTTCTGAAGAACTGACATTTTAACAGAATGCCCCCTTCTTTCATTTCTTAAAAATAACAGTGGCTTAAAAATAAGAGTCCAAAGTTGGTGGGACTCTAAGACCCTATGCTGACTAACATAGTCACACATCGCATGATGACATCTTGGTCAGTGATGAACCAAAAATATAACAGTGGTACCCTATGATGATAATGGAACTGAAAAAATCCCATCCTCTGGTGATGTTGTAGCACCAAGCATTGCTCGTGTGTTTGTGACAATGCTGTGTAAGCAAACCTGCAGTATGGTCAGTTATATAAACACATAGGACATCCAGGCCTACACAGCCTATACCAGTTTAGAATGACAACATTGTACTGGGAGTTTCTGTATTCACTGTACTATGCTTTGTAGCAATATTTTATTTATTTATTTATTTTTTATGTGTATGAGTGCATTGCCTGCATGAGGGTAAGTGCACCCGTGTCATGCAATGCCCTCGGAGGTCAGGAAGAACTGGAACTGGAACTGGAGTTACAAACAGTTGTTAACCACCATGTGGGTACTGGAAATCAAACCCAGGTCCTATGCAAGAGCAGCCAATGCTCTGAACCGCTGAGCCATCTCTCCAGCCCCTGTAGCAATATTTTAGAGTCTATTTCTATTCATCAAAAATTATTTCACCTAAGCATTATTTACCTCTCCTCTCTCTCCCTGCCTAACCCTCCCTCTTGCTTCCCCAGTTAAAATACCCCTATTTACCCCATTCCCCCCCTTGATAATACCTATTTCCTATTAGCATCCCCCCAACCCCTGCTTGAGCTCCTCCTTCCCCTTTATCCCCATGGTTCCTTGTATAACCCTCCAAAAAAAAACTTGACTCTATAAGCCTTAACATCTATGACAGAATGCATGAAATCTGGTGGGGGAGGGTATGGGGGGCACAGATAGGGGAGGAGGTCTGAATGTGATTAAGGTGTATTGTATGAAATGCACAAAAAAATCAATAAAAATATATACTGAAAAAAATATGATTTCGCTACAAAGCACCATGCTATGCTGTGATGGGAGCAACCTCGTCTTGTGTTTATTGTGCCCCTTGATTATGTCAAGAAGCCACACTGAGTGACTGACCCACACCATCGACGTTCACACAAAGTCACCTAATGACACATTTCTCAGAATGTGTCACTATAAATGATGCGTGACTGTCCCTCACAGAAGATCAAATTCAAGAGTCTGAGGTACTGTTCAAAGTACCAATGGGCAGCTCTAAGAGTTTGATGTAGCCCTTCCATAACCTTATATAGGTGGTGTTTGCCCCCCAGTACAACAGCCTATACTGGTGTATATGTATGTTTAAAATAGCATTTCTTGCTAGGTACAGTGGCACATGCTTTTAATCCTAGCACTTGAGAGGCAGAAGTTTGAGGCTTGAGTTTGAGGCTAGCCTAATCTACAAAACAACACTAAATATTTCAAATTCTTGGACCAGTGAGATGGCTCAGCAAGTAAAGGGGACTTTACCTGCCGAGCCTGATGACCTGAGTTTGGTCCTCAGAACCCACATGATGAAAAGAGAAAACTGACTCTCACAAGTTGACCTCTGACTTCCACATTACATATACACAACAAATAAATACACAAAATGTAATTTTAAAAAAGATTTCAAATTCTTTGGAAGAGTTGAGAATGTGACCTGAATGCCTGTCACCAAACACAGAAAACTGGAAGCCACCTGCTAGAGCATGCAGTGCTTTGGGAATATGTGGAAAAGAAACCCACTCCAGAAAAGAAACACTGTGTGGACTGACACGGGTTCTGGTAGGGGTGGGTGCTCTGTAAACACATAAGGTAGCCACTACTGGGCAAATGGTAGTCACCTCATAATTCTCCATTACAGCTCTGAGATACAACCACGTCAGTCAAATCAACTTTGAATATACTAACAAGTGACTTGCTGCCTCTGTGATGTTCTCTCAGGCTCAAACTTTAACTGAAGTGTCAGGAGATCCGGGATAACCCACTCTACCATACACATGTACATAATATATGCATATAGATGCATACATTATATAAACACATGCATGATCAGTAGATATAAAGATATAAAGCTACATAGTCAGTCCTTGGTATCTACTTCTGTGGATCAACCAGCTACAAATTACACCCTGTGTCATTAAGTGTATAATGGTTGCATCTATAGTGACACAGGCAGAATTTGTTTCCTGTCATTATCCCCTAAGCGAGACATTATAACTATTTACACAGCATTTACTTTGCATTGGGTATGATAAGTAATCACCATGGAGTACAAGCCTAGAGGAAGATATACACAAGTTCTATGCAAGCAGTAAGCCATTTGAGATGAGATTTGAGCATGTGTGGATTTGTGTGCCCTGGAATGAGGAAGGTCCTGGAACAAATCTCCCACAGAGCCTGAGGGACAACTATACTTATAGAATACCCATTATTATTATTGCATTAGATACCACCCTGGTAAGACAGGAGAGTATAGTAGAGTCAGACAAGGTTTAATGGAAAAAGTCACAAGTTCTGGAAACCACGCAGATTGAGCTGGAATCTCATTCTGTCACTCATCAGCCAGTTACCCAACAAATACTTAACCACTTTGTTTAATAATACCTACCCCTTTGTGGGCTGTTTTCTTAAATATTTTATTTATTATTTTTATTTTGTGTGCATGTGTGTATTGACTGCATGTATGTAAGCATACCCCCATTTCGTGCAATGCCCACATAGGACAGAAGAGGGTGTAGGAGCCACTGGAACTAGAGTCACAGACAGTTGTTAACCACCATGTGGGTGCTAGGATTTGAACCCAGGTCTTCTGCAAGAACAGCCATTGTTATTATCTGCTGAGTTGTCTCTCTACCTCTTTGTGGGCTGTTTTAAACCTTTGACATATCTTCACATAGATGGAACTAGCAAAAGAAAGGAGCCAGGGGCTCCTCCCAAGTCCATGTGACCCCTGAGGGACAGATTCTCAAACGACCTTAAGGGTAAAAACAAATTGGTTTATCTGAGCCAACTGTATGGTCTTAAACATCCAAAAGGAAAGTATAACCAAAGATTAAAGGGATCAATATAATTCTTTAAGAGTCCATGTGTATAGCTAAAAGCTACATAACAAGAAACAGTGCCAGACAGGAGATACTTTCCTTTGAGTTGTTGGCCAGGGTGGCCCAAGAGACTCCCAGACAGTAACCCAGCATAGAACTGGGAAAATGAACAGCAGACCCCAATCTTATCTAAGGGAATATTGGCAATTGATTGCTGCTGACTAGATTCAGCAGATGGACAAGCAGTGGAGGACGGCTGGGGGCACTGACAACACAGTGGACAGTAACAGGGATGACAGAGTATATGGGCTCCAGTGGTGGGGGTGGGGGAGACTATGGGAGGGTTCCATTTGGGATGTGGGTATATAGATGATAAGATTGTTTGGGATGTTCTGTATGAAATACACAAAAAAATCAACAAATAAAAAAACTGAGTTATATTTGAGGAAGAAGCATTAAAAATTTACTTCATGTTAATTAGTAGAGGTGAAACACATTACCACTGAAATCTACCTGATGACTTTACCTCCATACTCAGGTGCCAAGGATCTGAGTGTAACTGACTATGACTAGTAATAATCAGATACATAGAGATTAGAGATGCATGTGCAAACATCTAAATGTTATTAGCATTAAAAATGAGTCTTTCTGTAGGAAACAAATATTTTAAAAGGAAATGGGTATCTTTTTTATAGGTTAAAACCTTATTCAATTTTATTTCTTAGAGGGTTTATACTTAGTTCAATATTGTGTAACTGTATTAATTCAC
>NW_008360306.1:1600356-1613562 GCF_000622305.1 Nannospalax galili
ACTTAAATATAGCCGGGTATGGTGGCACACGCCTTTAATCCCAGCACTCGGGAGGCAGAGGCAGGCGCATCTCTGTGAGTTCAAGGCCAGCCTGGCCTACACAGTGAGTTCCAAGACAGCTGGGGCTACAGGAAGACCCTGTCTCAAAAAGACCAAAACAAAAGAAACAGAAAAAACCTTACATATAATACTTGAATTCTTACCTGGTGCCAGGAACTATAACCTTGTTCATTTGGACTGTGTGGAGTGCTCAGCTTCAACTGGATGGCAAGACTATAGTAGACTTTCTAAATGTGAACATTAACTACTAATAGATATTAACACATCCAAAATGGCTTCTATCACATGGCAGCAGGGGTTGGACTAGGACACCTCTGAATCTCTCTCAGTCCTGCACGGGGACTGTCCAGGCTGTGTCCTTCTACTACAGCTTCTACTACAGCTGTGTCCTTCCCAGCCGTATTCCAGGTGGCTCAGCCTCTAGCAGCAGCTTTGCTTTGAAGATGCCATGAATATTTAAGTGTACTTTAGGCTAAACATTGTTCATGCTTCTCAATTCACCCACAGTCCAAAGGTGGATTTTGTTTGTACAAAGCTCATTTTTGAGATGCGTGTACGAAGCATATATGCATCTGAACCCACAGGCATTAATGTGGGTTAGATACAATCACTCAGACCTTCAGGGATCATGGATTCCCTCAGATCTTGACTCTCAGCTCTGAGGTCAAAGTCAGCAGATAAAGGCCACTGGCATGATTTCAGGCCCAAGCAGCTTTCCAGAAAGAGTGTAGCAAGTATTTGTAAATGGCTCGCTATGCTTCTACCATTATTATTCATAGACCTCAGGACCACAGTGACTGAGAACAGCCAGTGTCCCAAGGGGCTGAATAAGTCACAAAAGGCCTTGGGGTTGAGGGGAGCAGGCAGACAAGGTATTAAAGGTTGAAGTAGGGTGTTAATTAAATACACATAACTGATTTTCTCTCTTCTGTGAAATCTCACTAAAATAAATACAAAGGTTAAAAAAAAAAAAAAGAATTCACTAGAATAGAGAGAACCAGAGAGGAAAAACCAAATTACGGAAACTAAATGTGAATTTTAAAAGCACAACTGAATCTTCAGCTGGTAGTACAGAAAGCTGAGCGTCCTGGGTTAGTGCTAGGATCCTCTGTAGAGAAGAGTAAGTACAGGAGGCCAAGTGGAGCTCAGGGGCAAGCAGATGCCTAGCATGTGTGAAGCCCTGGGTTCAAGCCCCAGTACAAAGGAAAGAAGGACGGTGGGGGCGGGGGCTGGAAAGATGGCTCAGTGGTTAAGAGTGCATACTGCTCTTATTGGAGGACCTGAGTTCAGTTCCCAGCATTCATCAGGTGACTCCTAACTGCCTGCAACTTCAAGGAAATTTGACACCCTCTTCTGGCCTCCACAAGCACCCGGCACACTTACACTCACACTCATAAACATAAATAAAGACAATAAAACAAATCTTGGGAGGAAGGAGGGAGGGAGGAAGAGATGGGGGGAAGGGAGTAGAAGGAAGAGTAAGAGAGGGAAGAAGGCCGAGAAGGAGGCTAGAGAGGATGAGAAGGGAAGGAAATGTCAGTGGAGCCTAAGGATGGCCCAGTTAGTAAAGAGCCTGCCACATAAGCATGAGGACCGGAGTTAAGATCCATAGAGCTCATCGGCCAGTCAGCCTAGCCAACTGGTGAGCTCCAGGTTTAGTGAGAGATCTGTTTCCAAAACTAAGGTGGAGTGTAACTGAGGAAGACACCTGACACCTGGTATCAATCTCTGGCTCCCACAGGCACACAACTAAACACACACCACACCACACTACACACACAAAGCTGCATGATCCTCTTCCCTACTTCATGTGGCTAGTCTTTCCAGATTCTAACCAAAAACATACAGGAGGTTTCTTCTCTAGAGAACAGGATGACACATTTTTAAGAAGTGGGGGGTTCCCACCAGCCCCAGGCACACAAGTGGTGCACATACACACCGGCAGGCAAAACACTCAAACACAGAAAATAAAAATAAATCTTTAAAAAAAGAAGTGAAGGTTAAAGAAATAGTTCCTAGAAATTGTTTAAATGCAAATAGCAAAACTCATTAGAAAGTTAGAAAATAAAGTTGAAGAAACCTCCTAGAACATAGAGTAAAACAAAGGGAAAGACGTGAAATAAAGCAAAATATGGGGTCGGAGAGATGACTCAATGGTTAGGAGTACCGGCTGCTCTTGCAGAGGACCCAGGCACCCACATGGTGGATAACATCCAGATCTGTAACTCCAGTTCCAGGCGATCCAGCATTCTCTTCTGACCTCCATGGGTATTACATAACATGAGTGCACTTACATACATGCAGGCAATACACTCATACACATAAAATAAAAATTTTTTAAAAAATGATCCTGGAGTGGTGGTGCACACCTTTAATCCCAACAGTTGGGAGGCCCCAGAAGCTTATTTTTTAACTTTTGTTTGTTTGTTTGTTTGTTTGTGACAGTAGCCTCAGCTGGCATGGAACTGCCTATATAGACCAGGCTGGCCTGAATCTCAGAGAGATCTCACTCTGCGTCCAGAGTGCTAGGTGCTAGGATTAAAGGCATATACCACCAAATTCAACCCTTTTATAACTCTTATAAGAAACTACACGTTTATTTACTTTCAGACAGAGTCTGGTTGTGTAGCCCATTTCAGTGGTTATTTTTGATTGTCAATTTGACACATTGTAGAATCACCTGGGAAGAGAGTCTCAGTAGATGATCTTGATTGCTAACTGATGTGGGACGACCCAGCCCTCTGTGAGCAGCACCATTCCCTAGTCAGGGGTCCCGAGTTGTGTAAGAACAGGGAAAACACACTAGCAGGAAGCATGCGTTTTCTCACTTCATTGCTCTTGTCTGTGGATACGATGACAGCTGTTTCCAATCCCTGCTCTCATGACTTCCCTGCAATGGTGGATTATAACCTGGAATTGTGAGCCAAAATCAGCCCTTTCTGATTTAATTGCTTTTTTGTCAGGCTATTTTATCATTCAGAAAGGAAAGTAGGGTACCCACACCAGTCTGGAATACACCAGAATTCTCCTGTCTCAGCCTCCTGAGTGCTGGAACTGCAGGAGGAGCTCCATCCACTGCACGCATTGGAGAGCAGCATAGCTCGGTCATTACAGTTCAGTCACCCTGTCTGTGGGTGACTAAGGCTGTGGGATCCACTTCCTAAGTGACTAGATCCCACTGTTTGCAAGAAGCTTCATTTATGAACTGGGTATTAACAGGAAGTCTTGGTTCCTTGACATGGGGGCCTCTGTCTTGGGGGCACAGCCCCTAAAAGCAAGTGGCCCAAGAAAAACATAGCCAAGACTGAGGCTAATGAGCCTTCATATCTCAACCTCAGAAATGCAATTCTGCCAGGTACCGCAGGCTTATTCACAAAGGAGCAAAAGATCTGGACCAATAGGAAAGCAAACTGCACAAGGGTGTGGCTCCCTGAGGGAAGGATCAAGGGGCTGTCTTGGCTCCCACATGTGTACATACAGTTGTCCATTCCCCCGACCTCCACTAAACATCAAAATTTGTGGCGACTCAAGACCCTACTATAAACTGGCATAGCATTTGAGTATAATCTGCACATATTCTGTCATAAACTCCAAACCATTTCTCAGTTGCTTAGAATACTAAACATAGGTAAATGCTGTGTAAACATTTGTTACGCTCTACTGTTACCAAAACAATGACAATCAATGCCTTCAATTGCTGTAATACTCTGACCAATACCAACTTGGGTAGGAAAGGGTTTATTTGGCTTACATCTCCAGGGTCACAGTTCATCATTTAGGGAGCCCAAGGGACCTGGAGGCAGGAGCTGGAGCACAGGCCATGAAGGAATGCTGCTTACTGGCTTGCTCTCCTGGCCTGTGCTCAACCTGCTTTCTTATACAATACAGGCCCATATCACTCAGCAATCAAGATGCCCCACAGACATGGCCATAGGCCAGTCCAATAGAGGTTAATTCCCCAGTTGAGGCTCCCCCCACAAACCCAGGTGTGGCAAGTTAGTCAAAACTACAGATGAGAATTTGTGGATATAGATGCTAATTACATTCTTAGAACATAAGGGCAAAGTTCCCAGAATTGAAAAACTCCTAACTGCTCAGTGTAGTGGGCCCATACTAAAGCCAAAATCATGAAAGTTCAAACACTGAGGTTCCAAAGCCCCCGAAGATGTGAAAAAGTCAGATAAAAAAGGCCAACAATTGGGATAGATTCGGATTTCTTGAGGAGACACTGGAAGTGTCAAATATTGCCTTCAAATCTTGAAGGGAAATGGTTCCCAAGCAAGAATTAAACTAACCAGAATAAACAGCAACAGAGAGACACCAACCAAAAAAAAAAAAATCTGTTTTTTGAGGCAAGATCTCCCTACAGCCCCAACTGGCCTAGAACTGACTATATTGATCACCTGTTTCTGCCTCCCGAATGGTGGGATTAAAGGCACATACCACCACACTTGGTGCAACAACCAAATTTTAAAAGCTGGAAAGCAGATTTAACACACACACACACACACACACACACACACACACACACACACTCTGAATCCTAGGACAGATTATAAAGAAAGCTGAGAAGAATGAATCAGAAGCACAAGAGATTTCTAAAGATAGAAATGAAGGAAGGGGGCTCAGCTCTTAGTAGTGTCTTTCAATTCTGGAAATTTAAGAATGTAGCTATACCAGTCAAACTTTCAGTCAAGTAGGAACAGAATGAAGGTCTCTTCAATCATGCTTGGGAAGGCACCAGAAATATGTCCTATAAAAATGGAGGCAACAGGAGGACAGACAAACAAGAAATGGGAGATGCAGATTCAAAGAAGGCTAAAGGGGACCCCAGAGTGACAGCTATGGCCAGGCCAGGGTGAAGGCTGCTGGAGCAGAGCAGAACAGGCTCTGCAGGGAGGAAGGTTTTCAAAGCTGACAGAGGCTTTGTGCCCTGAATGTCTTCAGAAGGAATTTAGAAACTTGGTAAAGACTCTAAGGTTGAATTAGTCCTAAGTACATAGACAACTAAGTAAATGACAACAAGGAAAACATAATACAAGACAATTACTAACTCCTGAGGGGAAGAGCTGTCAAGGAACAAAAGCAATTCTAGTTTACAGTATGAGGCAGCTATGGCTGGAGTTTACATAGTCAGGAAAATGTAAACACTGAATATTGACCTAATCTAAATGATGGGATGATTATAATAATAGGGTAGATGGCTTCCGCAGAGAGAACTAAAATACTCAGCTTTCATAGTAGACTGCTGAGAGGCAGATGTTAAACATCACAATAATCAGCTAAAAGAGTGAAATCACCTCCAGAGGTGAAGCAGGA
Organism: Nannospalax galili; assembly: GCF_000622305.1. NCBI lineage: Eukaryota > Metazoa > Chordata > Mammalia > Rodentia > Spalacidae > Nannospalax > Nannospalax galili. Next base: position 1,605,736 of record NW_008360306.1, read on the forward strand.
GCAAGGTGGACAGATTTGGAGTCAAGTTTCTGGTACCCTCTGACTATACCTACATTACTTTATTTTAGAAATTAGGGGCTGGGGTAACTTATGGTAGAGAGCACGCCTAGTATGTGTGAAGCCCTGGGTTCAATCCCCAGCACCACATAAAACCAGGCATGGTGATGTACACTAATCCCAGCACTGGAGAGGTGGAAAAGGAGAATCAGCAATTCAAGGTTGTCCTTGGCTATGTAGTAAGCTCCAGGCCAACTTGGGCTATAGGAAACCCTGTCTCCAAAAATAAAATGGAGAGAGAGGGAGAGAGAGAGAGAGAGAGAGAGAGAGAGAGAGAGAGAGAGAGAGAGAGAATTGAGATTCTCTGAAATAATGAGAAGTAATAAGGTACTGCTGGGGAAAAATTACCCTAAGGTGGAGCTAATAAACTATGACCTCAGTGTAACATTGTTCTGTGTGGTAGCTGAGTAAGTACTCACAAACGTATTTGACAAGAACCTTATGAACTCCTAATACTATGCCTAATGACATGTGGAGAAGTAACAGGACTTTGGCAGCTTCTACTTGTACTCAAATCATAAAGACCACTCTGAGCTCAGCCATAGGCTGAGAAAAGACAAGGCAGACAGCCACAAAAGCCACAGTCTGTGATCTTAAGGAAATACCTGCTACGCCTTAGTTATTAAAATAGCTGAGATTGTACTGGCATCAGCAATATATCATGTTACTGGGAAATGTCACCACCTTTGCCCACACTTGCCCAAAACATCTGCTTTTTTGTAAAAATGCTGACTTTAAATTTCCTGCACTAGCCTAAGAGTCATGTAGACTTCTGTACTAGATAGAAGTCTGAAATCAACCAATATGCTTACTGCCAAGGGATGACTAGAGAAATCCTAGAAAAACCTGAATGTGTTTCTCATTCATGCCTCAGTTTCTTTAGAGCAGGAGCTCAGACTGAGGCCCATGCAAGATAAAAGACAAGCTTCTTCTGCCTTTTGAGAATGGTCGAAGTCTTCTCGCTCTACCAGGACAGACTTGGGTTAATTCCGATAACAATCATTCATTTTTTTTCAGCCAGCATCTAAGAGATACCTATATAGCATAAGAGAAATCGAAAAAGGATTCACTTCATACAAGGAAAAAAAGTCCCTGTCCTCCCTGGGCATGATGAGTAGGGTTCTCAACCCACCCAAGAGGGGCAGAACTTAAAAACATTCTTTACTAGGAGGTTTAATAAAGTAAACAGAAACCAGGACACCTGCTTGTCTTGAATGACCCAAGGTTTGTGACTACTGGGCTTCCATTGGCCTTTCCTGGGTAAGAAACTATGGGTAATTGGCTGACGTTAGCCACAAGGCATGATGGGACTTGAGCAGGTGGCGTGAGTTATGGCTACATGGTGTGGGCAGTCCACATTGTCTAAAATTTGTTTCAAGCATGGTGGTCATAATGCTGCTTTGCAGGCCAGACCTTCATCTTCATGGAAAACCTCTGGCATGGCTGTTTCAGTATTAGTTTTTTGTTATGGCGACAAAAATATCTGATGGGAACAACTCAAAGGAGGAGGGATTTGTTTGGGCACATGGTTTCAGGGGTTCAGTCCATACCCACTTGGCCCCATGTGCTTGGGCAGAACATCATGATGGCACAGCCATGTGATGGAGGCTGTCCTTTACCTCATGGAGTGAAGAAGGGTACACAGAAGGGGCCAGAACAAGACATAGCCTCAAACACATGCTCCAAAGACCTGCTTCCTTCCACTTTCCCCAACTCCCAATAATGCTGTCATCCAAGTTTGTGGAAAAGGCCCTTATGAGCAGGCCCAGAGAAGTGTGTTGTGTGGTACTATTATTGGGGAGATGTAAACAATTGCCTACTCACCTCAGATAGGGAGCTGACTGCAGACCAAAGCACCACCATGGTCCAACTCAGTGAACAAATGAGTTTTATTGGGGTTATTTACAGGAGTGTGGGAGAGGGGTTACCTACAGGTTCATAAATGACTCAAAGACAGCTGCATCACCAAAAGCCCACCCCAGCATGGGTGACAGCTCACCAAAGCAGGAAGCCTGCATGTTCAGGCAGCTGGACATGTTGGAGAGTGTCTTTTCTCAATTGGTCTGAGCCTGTTTCAGGCGGCAGGGCTGGCCTCTGCTTGCTCCAGGCAGCTCCTCGGATCTGAGAGTACCTTGTCAGAAGTCCTCAGTGGCTTATATAAGCTTGGGGAAGGAGGAGCTAGTGAATCTGGTCAGTTTCAGGGACTTCCTGAAGCTTCTGAGCTGTTTACTTCTTTAATAAGCTTCCTACCAGATGGAATGTTTTACCTTCCTTTACAGCATCCTGAGTCTTAAAGAGCTTCCCTCCAAAACCTAATACTTTACCCTGAAAGAAATTGCTACTGAACAGTGGTTTTACTCATCTCCTAGACCCTCCTTAATCCAGTCAACGTGACAGCCGAGACACCCAGCAAGTAATTTTGTTGTTGTTCATAATGCTTTTCAAGAAATGTTTTATTAGGGGCTGGAAAAATAGTGCAGCAGTTAAGAACACCGACTGTTCTTGCAGAAGACCCAGGTTAGAATCCCAGCACCCACAAGGCAGTTAACAACTGTCTGTAACTCCAGTTCCAGGGGATCCGACTGTCTCTTCTGCCCTCCGCAGGCATTGCACGACATGGGTGCACTTACCTACATGCAGGCAATATATGCATACACATAAAACAAAAATAATAAATAAAATATTTTTAAATGTTTTATACTTTAAGATTTTCATACATGTATGGAACATACTTTGATCATACCCATTCCTTACTCTCTCCTTCAACTCTCCCCAGACTCCCCACAACACATTCCCCTTCCAGCTTCATTTTTTTCTTTTTCTTTTTTTTTTTTTTTTTTTTTTTTTTTTTAGTAATTCATTGAATCAGTTGGTGCTACCCATATGCCCATATGCACCTGGCCATCCATTGGAGCATGGACAACCTACTAGTGGCTACACCCCCAAAGAAACATGGCTCTATCTCCCAGGTAGCCGTCAACTGCCACCAGCTCCTCATCTGGGTACAGGGACATGTGAGTCCCTTCCCCATCCATGCTGGAATGTTGACTGGCTTGATCTGGTCAGGTCTTCTGCAGAGTGACCACAGCTACAGTGAGTTCAGGAGTGCTACAGCCATGTCCTGTCCAGAAGGCACTTCACAGTGCTCCTCCCCATTCTCTGGCTCTCACATTTCTTTCCACTCTCTTCCCAGATGGTGCCTGAACCTGAGGGTGAGTGATAGATGTCCCATTTAGGGATGAGCACTTTGACCAGTTACAAATCTCTGTATTTACCACTGCCCACTGCAAAAAGAATCTTCTCTGACCAAGGTTGAGAGCAGCCCAGATCTATGCGTCACATGACTACTATTCAGAGAAGTTTTGTGAATTTCCTAAAGCCACATAGCTTATAAACAGAACTGAAATTCAATCTCAGTCTCAAAGCCCTGCACTAGGAAACAGTCTCAAGACTGGGATTTTGATTGTTGCTGTGAGACCCGTGAAGGCAGAGTGCTAGCCAGCACCCTTCCATCAACCCCCGTGTGACCAGACAAGTCCTTTTCCTCCTGCATGAAAAGCCGGTTGGGGGGTGGTGGCTGGAGAGACAGCTCAGTGGTTAAGAGCACTGGCTGCTTTTATAGAGGACCCGGGTTCAGTTCCCAGTACCCACAAAGCAGCTATGACTCCAGTTCCAAGGGCTCTGATGCCCTCTTCTGGCCTCTGTGAGCATTGCACAAATGTGGCACATTCACATACATGCAGGCAAAACATATATACACATAAAAATAAGTAAATATTTAGAAAAGTGGAGAGGGTTGGTTCAGGTGACAACTAAGGGTCCTCGTACTCTGGTGTTGCAGGATGGGGAAAAATGTAAAAAAAAGCAGTGTATGACTGTGGTGCTGAGGAGAACATCTTCCCGTCCATGCCTCAATTGCCTCCTCTGCACATGCACCACACAGTAGTGTGTAATAATTAAAACAGTGTAGAGTATGGAATGTGGCACCGGCCTGGGGCACAGTCGGCACTCAATAAATGCAGTCCCTTATTTCAAGTATTGATACGTGTGCAGAGCTGCACTACACTCAGATTCTTGCACGCTTCCACATCTGGTAAGGACAGAGCAGCACCCTGGAGAGAAGAGGGGTGAAGGGAAGAAAGTGAGGCAAACAAACTAACAGGCCTGGGTGCTGCTGCTCTTTATTGGTTTTACATACAAGTTAGTGTGCAAATACTTTCAGGAGCATGTAAGTGTGAAATTGGAAAGCGTCACTGCTGGATGGCTACGGGCCACTGCACTGGCAACATACAGGGAGGAGGGGAAAGCAGGTGGGGCAGGGAGAGAAAGAAGACAGGGAAGAGGTGGGAGGAAGACCGAAGGAGAGTCCAGTAGAAAGACAAAAGGATACTCGCTGAGGTCAAACTGACTTTAAAGTTCAAAACAGGTGTGCCCAGCAGTACTGCTAAGCACACACTCTTACGTGGCTTTGAATGTGCCTCTCACCTCTGTACAGAACTCCATTCAGCCACGAACATGGCCGGCCTCCCTCTCCTTACCTTTCTCTGAATTTCACAAAAGACCTGAGAACACTACCTACCATACAGTAGATTCAGCAAAAGTCCTCTGTTTTGATCACAATGACCAATGCATGTGTTCCTCAAGATGATGATAATCTGACCTGCATAAGATCAAGCCAGCCAAAATTTCAGCATGGATGGGGGAGGCCCCGAGGTGCCACCCTATCAGAGGAGTTACTGGCAGCCGAAGGCTGATGAGGAAGGAGAATCACTGTCTTTTGGGGATGTGGCCACTGGTATGTCGCTCATGCCCTGCTGGATGGCTACACACCCATGTGCACTTGGGCCACCTTAACTGGACTCAGGAGTTTATTAATAACAAAAACAAATTAAGGAAGGACATGAAGCTGGCAGGGAGATGGGATGGGGTACTAGGTGGAGCTGGCTGAATATAATGGTGGATGGATATGATCATGATCAATATGCATTGCATATTGTAGGAACTTTCAAAGAATAAAAATTATTATTAAGAAGAGATGGTGATGATTCATGTTTCAAATCAAAGTAAAAATAATACTGAACAATTGTTTGCACATGACCAAAGATGACCGTGACAAAGCTCCCTGTCCTTTCTGGGTGACAGTGACATTCTGCAGAGGAACATTGGTGGAGACTCTGCTCCAATGATAATGGAAATCATCTAGCTGTGCTGAAGACTCACCATGGTCCCCAACACCACTTTACCCATCATAAATCATGTCATCCTCAAATCATCTCTGTAGAAAGGGGGTCATCAATTCTCCTCTCTATTTTACAGAAGAGGAAAATTAATAAAAGAGGTGGGGTGGGCAGTCATCCCAGTTTGCCTGGAAGTTTGAAGAATGTAAGGTTTTTATTGCCAAAACCAGAAGGCTCCCACATACGTAGGGTAGAGTTCAACTAACATCAAAGCACACAGACACTAAGTAAATACCCCAAGCTTGGGAAGTAGCTGGGTCAGGGTCCTGAACTTGGGGTCCCTGTTCCTTCCACTACAGGTACAGCAAAGGCAAAAGGAAGCCACTGAGCCACAGGGAGCCAGACACAGAGGCAGATAGGCACTGTGCTTTCCCACAGAGCCTGATGCCCATAGATCCTCCAATGGTTGTCCCCAAGTACTCAAGGGTGGCTCTGCCTCTAACTAGCTGCATGACCTTGGACGAGTTGTTAGTGCTGCTGGGCCTCAGTTGCTTTTACCGTCAAAATGAAGACATGAAAGTAAAATAGGGGTGGCAAATAAATGGCTTGTCCACAGCTTTGCAAGAGGGCCAGCCTAGCATACATGAAATCCTGGGCTCAATCTCTAGCATCATCTAAGCCAGATGTGGTAGAGCATGCCTCTAATTCCAGCATTTTGGAGGTGAAAGCAGGAGGATCAGACGTTCTTGTTCACCACACTCCAGTGGATGGCCCCACACCTACGAGTACAAAGGCAGCCCAAATTAGACTGAATGAGTTCTTAAAAAAAAAAAGTCACTACATTAGGAGGGGAGGGGAAGGGAGGTTGGTGGGAGGAATTAGACAGAGGACTGGAGAATTAACACAATCAGAATACATTGTAAAGAAATTCTCAATTTTTTTAGGAAAAAAGAACTTCAAAAAAAATGAAAAATAATAAAATAAAAAAAGAACTTCAAAGTCAGCTGTGGTGGTGTTTCCTTTAATCTCAGCACCCAGGAGGCAGAGATAAGCAGATCTCTGTGAAATCAAGGCCAGCCTGGTCCACATAACAAGTTCCAAGCCAGCCGGGACTTCAGGGAGACCCTGTCTCTAAAAAACAAAACAAGGGCTAGAGAGGTAGGTAGGTCAGTGGTTAAAAGCCTCTACTGCTCTTCTAGAGGACCTGAGTTCGATTCCCAGCACCCATGCTAGGCAGCTCACAGCAGCCTGCAACTCCAGCACTGCACATATGTGTATATATATATAATTAAATAAAAAATAAAAGCCACCAAACAAACAAAAAAGAGCTTCAAGTTCTGCTACATGGGAAACTGGAAGGCAACCTGGACTATATAAGACTCTGTTTCAAAAGAATAAAAAGATCTATTGGGCTAGTGAGATGGTTCAATGGGTAAAGTCACTTGCGACACAAACCAGGAGACCTCAGTTCAATCCCTGAATCCCTGATTCCACAAAGTTGTTCTCTGACCTCCATATGCAGGTTGTGGCATGCGCACAGGTACACTCATTATCATCATCACCACCACCACCATCACCATCATCATCATCATGCGAGTTACCCATCTTGCTGTACCTGAACTGTAACCACTCACATGTGTCTCAGCAACCATACCCTCGTGCAGACATTGATGCTCTCCTGACCTCTGCAGCTGGTAGCTAGGTCTACCTTCATAATTTCTTGGTGCTGAGCTAGCTTCCTGTGATTCTTCTGGTCTCTTGGGATCTGGCACTCAGACTAATATCCAAACTGGAAGTAGAAAAACAGCAGTAGGAACAGCCACAACGGTGGAGACAGTGTCCGCAGACAGCGGTCACTGTGCTCAATCTAAGGCAGGCAAGGGTAGGGACATCTTAGAAACCCAGGGCTCTGCATGGCTTGAGATTCACACACAGTCCTCTCCTGGCAAAGCATTTAGCAACCTGAAACCCTAACTATGGGTGCGCCTCTTCCATACAAAGCAACTGGCCACTGTGACCCATGACTCCTTAGCAACTCTTAGGCACTTATGTAGCTAAACACATCTGAGGCATATCCTGGAACTAGGGGCAGTGCACAGATCCAGTCTGGACTAGTTTGCGTACATGCACAATAAGGCAAATTGTGTCTCTCAATGAACTTTTAGGGAAAACCTCCTATTTACCATCTTTATGCCTATGCATGATTGGCCTCTATATAATGAAAATAAAATGCATCATGGGAAGGAGCATTCCAAGTGAACAAAGACTTACATAACCCTGGCCTGTCAATCAAGGCGGCACCCATACTATACCCCTAGCAACCAACTCCTCCTCCTGAACCTTCATAAACAAGTCCCTGCATTAAAATAGTAATAAAGGGCCATTAAGAAAAAACTCCTCTGGGGACTGGAGAGATAACTCAGCTATTAAGAGCACCACTGGCTGCTCTTGCAGAGGACCTGGGTTCAGTTCCCAGCACCCATATGGCTGCTAACAACTGTCCCTAACTCCAGTTCCAGAGGATCTGATGCCCTCTTCTGGCCTCCGTGGGCATTGCACACATGAGTGAACTTACATGCATGCAGGTAAAACA
>NW_008360306.1:1614021-1617584 GCF_000622305.1 Nannospalax galili
GCACTTGGGAGGCAGAGGCAGGCAGATCTCTGTGAGTTCAAGGCCAGCCTGGTCTCCATAGTGAGTTCCAGGACAGCTGGGGAGATAGGGAGACACCGTCTCAAAAAGACCAAAAAAAAAAAAGGAAGGAAGGAACCAATCCTTTGGTCAAGAGAACAGACGCTCTGGCCTGGGTGGACTCCCTGGGAAGGTAGATTCATCCTAAGCTATGTTAAAGAGATAGATGGACTAACTAGTCCTATAATGAGATACTGTACTTTTCCTTCCCAGAACCACTACCCTAGCACAGGGCTGCCTCCATGCTGCTTTTAAAGCTGCTCTCCATTTCTTCGATCTCTTTTCTGTGTGCTTTCCCTAACACTTTGGACTTCCCCAGTACTTGGGGCTACCTTCCTCTTTCTCTACAGCTCCCCTCCCTGCCATGTGTCCGATCTCCATGCTGGCTAATATCATGGCTTGTTTTTCCTTCTGTCTTCCATTCTCCTCCTCTGGGCAGCTGCTGAAATTTACAGCTTGCCTACCTGGGGATTTTTCCTCTCAAACTCTAATAAAGTCATCCTCAAGCTTCCATTTGAGTCATTCTAATTTTTTTTTTTTTTTGAGACTTAAGAATTCTAAGAGGGGACCTGTAAAGATGGCTCAGCAGTTAAGAGAACTGCTGCTCTTGCAGAGGACCCGGGTTTGGTTCCCAGCACCACATGGCAGCTAACAATAGTCCTTAAGTTCCAGTTCCAGGGGATCTGATGCCATCTTCTGACCTCCACAGGCACTGTGTGACATGGCTGCACTTACATACATGCAGGCAATACACTCATCCACTTAAAATAAAATTAATAAATAAAATATTTTTTTTTAAAAAAGAATCCCAAGAGGGCCTATAACTCCAGCACCAGGGGCTCCGATGCCCTCTTCTGGCCTCCTCAGGCACCCGTATTCATGTGTACAAATCCCCACACAGACTCCCACGATGTACACATACATATAAATAAAAATAAAAATAGACCAAATCCTTAAAAGTGAGGCATGAACCAGGCATGATGGTGCATACCTTTAACCCCAGTACTCCAGAAGAGGAAGCAGGTGAATCTCTGTGAGTTCCAGGACAGATTGGTCTACATAATGAGCTCCAGAGTTTCATACTAAGATCCTATCTAAAATAAGGAAAATAACCCCAAGCAGGGACCCCAATTCCCCCATATCACCAGAGAATCACTTGCTGCTCTCGAGTGATCTTGCTGAGAGTTGCTGCTCCCTTACAGCATGCATATTCTGTATTTCTGCTTTGCTTCTGAATAAAATCCTTTGCTACTCTGCCTTCTGTGTGTGCTTCTTCAATTCTTTGAACAAGATGCCAAGAACCTGGAAACATCTGGTCCAATACAGACTAGTAACCAACCCCATGCTGTGTATATCTCACAGTACAGTAGGGAGTTTATCAAATCTTGAGCCCATCATTGGATTAAATCATTCATTACATCAGAACTCTCAGAGTCTATCTCTGGAACTTTCCACCGGCACACCCAGAAATGTGCTTTACTAATCTAGGTGTTTCTGAATCCAATCAGGGTGACAATCAACACTGACCATCACACACAGTATGTGAGTGGTATATGTTAATATTCTGAGAATCCTCAAAAACAACCTATGAGATAGTTATTAACAGACAAGAAAACTGAGGTCCAGGAGAATGAAAATGGCCAGTGCTGGGGCTGGAGAGATGGCTCAGCAGTTAAGAACACTGACTGTTCTTGAAGAAGACCCGGATTCGAATCTCAGCACCCACATTGGCAGCTAACAACTGTCTGTAACTCCAGTTCCAGGGGATCTGACGGCCTCTTCTGCCCTCCATGGGCATTGCACAACACGAGTGCACTTAGCTACATGCAGGCAATACACTCATACACATAAAATAAAAATAATAAATCTAATATTTTTTAAAATGGCCAAGGTCAAACTGGTCCATCAGCAACATCAGATCCAAATCCTGCATCCAGAGCCTTTGCTCTTAGCCAGAGTGCCATGCTGCCCTCAGTAAACACGGGTCAACAGTGAGGCAAAGGCAACATCACAACTTCCTCCAGAGCTTACTAACCTGGGGCTACTTCTGCCTTCGGTATCTGCTGGCTCTATCTGAAGTACTGAGTTCCAGGGACCCAGGGTGCTGCTTTGAGCTGACTCTGCAATGTACCTACTTCAACCTCTTGTGTATCAAAACCCACAGCATTTAGGGATGCCAACCGATTGGAGCACTGACTACAGCAAAACAGTCTCCCACCTCTGAGAAATCAAGGAGAGAATCTTCCATAATGTAGTCATTGGTCATCCCATATCAGTAAAGTGAAATTTCTTATTTTATAGATCTGATATCTTTCAGGTGATCCAGCAAACTGAGACTAGAGCAAATGGATAAGAGATTAAGATTTAGGCATCTGGGCTCTATCTTATGTAACTCTCTCCCATAGTAGGCCTTTAGACACATACATTTTTGTCTTAATAGCCAGTTATTAGGAAAAAACACTCTTCTGGAAAGCACAAAAAGTCCCTAAAGTACATGCATTCCTCATAATATAATGTGTCCAGAGTGAATGATCCCTCTTTCTGCTTTCCTTCCATCTAGTGCCCTTTCAAAGAGCAAAAAGGGTGTTTAGGCTTAGCAAGGATGAGGCTTGGAGTCTAATGTCTGAGACCAGAAATGGGGCAGCCACCCTAAGCAGATCACCCAATGGGAGTGAATGGATTCGGGACTGGTGCGTGCTTCCCTTCTCCCATTTTGGTGTCTCCACAGGAAGAGGACAAGACCTGAAATGGTTGCTGACATCAGAGAACATCAAGATGCAGGGTGTGAGCTCTCCACACACACTTTTAGAAGCCAGTTTGATCTTCCCCACTCTTCTCCTTTGATAAGGCAGGAAGAGAGTGGATCTGGAAACCCCGTTATTCCCAATGACTCTCACTGTATAAAGTAGGATTCAAGAACAGTAACTACTAACATTCTACAGGTCTCCTTCCTTTTTCAGTCTTTCAACCCTTGGCTGCCAACTGACCCTACTGTTGAGAAATCCAAGAGCTAGCCAGCAGGTTTGTAGCCCAAGCCTCTGACAGTGTTTGCATTTCCCAAATTTGCTCCCAGTCCTTGTATATTAGAGGTGAAAGTGAACTTTAGAAAAAAAAAGAAAAAAAAAAAAAAAAAAGGCTAGCAGGCTGGGGAGATGGTTCAGTGAGTAAAGCGCTTGACCTGAAAAGCATGAGGCCCTGAATTCAGCACCCACGTAAAATTTGGGAGTGGTGACACATACCTGTAATCCCAGCACTGGGGAGGCAGAGATAGGATGCTTCCCCAGACTTCACTGGCCAGTCTAGCAGAATTAGTGAACTGACAGTTCAGCGAGAGGCCCTATCTCTAAAAGTAAGATATAAGCTGGGCATGTTGGTATACACCTTTACTCCCAGTGCTTGGGAGGTAGAGGCAGGTGAATCTCTGTAAGATCAAGACCAGCCTGGCCTACATAGCAAGTTCCAGGTCAGCTGGGGTTACAGGAAGACCCTGTCTAAATAAATAAATA
>NW_008360306.1:1617726-1650852 GCF_000622305.1 Nannospalax galili
GAGAGGCACTCTATCCTCTGCCACACACCCAAAGAAAAAGGCAATAAAGTATAAAATCTATGGGAAGCAATATTGGTTTACTAAATATTTTAACAGTAGAATATATATGGAGCAGAATTATTGGAGAAAGCCTCATGGAGAAGGAAAGATCTCCACTTGTCTTTGAAGACTACATAGGCCAAAACACTAAAAAAAAAAAAAAAATGACTAGGAATCTACACTGTGCATGAGGATGTAATAAAATGATATAATTGGAGATTAAGAGACTGAGACCCACAATTTTCCAAACATTTTAGATGTTACAGAATTATGAGTTTTGCCAATGTTAGAATAAGATAGATCACCAGTGTTTAAGTCCAGAATCAGTCCAGCGCCCTTAAACAAAAACCCTATAGAGAATGCATCACCAGCAGAAAATAACCACCTCATTCCAGTACCACATTCATGTAAATTATTTTCTAAAAGTAGTATTAATGTTGTTTACCATTCAATTTAGTAGATACTAGAGGGAGAAATGCTTGAGAATAAAGGACAGTGGTTTTTACTTCTTCCACATTCTCAGAGTGCTGACACCACAGCACAAAGTGGGTTCAAATATGGAGACCCATGAGCCACTAGGACAGACCACAGTGCAGTAGATCAGGATGATGTATGATTAGAATTCTTTAGTGAACAGAAGTAGTTTTATAATTAAAGGAAGTGTGCATATGTGGGTGAAGGCCAGGGATTAACTGTAGATGTCATTTCTTAAGCGTTGTCCGTTGTTTCAAAAGTATATTGAGTGCGCATGTGTCTGTGCGTATGTCTGCATTTGGGCACATAAGTGCCATGGCTCACAAGTGGAAGTCAGGGGACAGTGCACAGGAGCCAATCCTCTCCCTCCATCATGAGACGCAGGGATCCAACTCAGGTTATCAGGCACAGCAGCAAGTACCTTTACTCTCTGAACCATCTCACTGGACACTTAAAGCACTTTCTGAGGCAGGCCGCTCACTTAGCCTGGAACTCACCAAATAAACTATGCTGGCTGGCCAGTGAGCTACTGGGATTACAAATTGACACCACCACATATTTTATTTAATGTGGGTTCTGAGTGCTCTCTTTCTCTTTCTCTCCCCCCAAATTGGTATAAAACAAAACTAAAAAAAAATAACAATGGTGACACACACCTGTAATCCCAACACTCGGAAGGCTGAAACAGGAAGATCCTGAGTTCAAGCCCAGCCTCAACTATATAGCAAGATCCCATAATAAACAAAAAAATTAAAAACTCTCAGGAAAGCAGTGAAAAACATAGAAATGGGTTGTGTGTTACTTCTGTTGCTGTGATAAACCACCACCACAAGGCAACTTATAGAAGGAAGAGTCTGACTTATGGTTCCAGAGGGGTAAGAGTCCATCACAGTAGGGGAGACTGGAGCAGAAAGCTGAGTGCTCCCATCTTCAAACACTCACAGGAAGCAGAGACCACGCACTCAAAGTGGGGCAGGGCCTGCAACCCAGTGGCATGCTTCCTCCAGCAAGGCCACACCTCCTAAAGGTTCCATGACCCTTGCCAAACAGCACCACCAACAGACCAAGTGTTCAAATACTTGGAGCCTATGAAGGACATTCTCATTCAACCCACCGCAGGTTGTTTTTCTGACGTAAGGTCTTGATTTGCCCGGGTGGCTCTGACCTCCTGGGCTTAAGCCATTTTCCCACCTATCAACAGGCTGGAGCTACAGGCACACTCTATGCCTAGTTTGAACGTGATTCTAACACAGCGGGGAAAGGGCTGCACAGCATGTAGTTATGGGATACCTTTGGAATCCAAAAGATGCAGACTGTTGCTTACTGCGTGGCCTTGGCCACTGGTCTCCTTTTTTGACTGTGGTCCTTCTTCCTCTTCCTTGAACAATGGGGGCAGTAACTCCATTTTCCTCAGGGCTGTTAGCCATCCCTGGGCAAATGTGGTAGAAGAGTGCAGCACCTGGGATATGAGCCATTGCTACTCAGTTTGTGCTTTTCTGCCTCATTTTACCCCACTGTTTGACAAAATATGGGGCACTTGCTGTATACTCGGCAAAGTGCTGAGCTTTGGATTTCATGGACACTTCGGATTAATTCACCAGCATTAAATCTGGGAGCATGAGGACTTTCACTGCTTACTTTATTAAATGAGAAAGTACCTTCCAGAAAGGGTTCAGTAGTATCTGATATACACAAAAGCCTCATCCACCCTAGAAACAGGAGGGGAAGAGAGAGGACCTCCCCAAGGAGCCACATCCTTTCCTGCCAGCCCTGGCATCTGTGGTCAATTTCTGGCCCATACTAGGTATCTGACTATTTTAGTTATGGAAGGACCCATGTGTTAGTGAGCTTGTCATTAACATCCAAGATATTAAGAAAGGTTTTTCACAGCTTGGGAGGTTTCAGTTTGTGATCAACTGCCTGTGGTCATGGTGCTTCTGGAAGGGCAAGGTGGAGCAATTTTACCTTTTGGCAGTCAGGGAGCTAGACTAGCACCCCTCAATTCCCTTCAAGGACCCACCTCAACAACCTAAAACCTCTGACTGGGCTCTACCACCTCACAACAGTGCCAAGCTGGGAACCAAGGGCCTTTGGGGACATTTCAGATCCAAGCTACAGGAGCAAAAGAGCTATAAATTTCGGTTAATTAAGACAGCAAACTAGCTGGGGAGGAACTAGAAGGAAGCCTAAGGAGCTTGAGAGTTCTGGTGTTATCTCCTGACTGGAGGCTGCTGACAGGGAAGCTGCTGGAACACCTCACTAACATTCACAAGTAAAGTCTGGGCATTTTCCTGTATACATGTTTTACAACAGGGCAGGAGAACAAAGTCCCATCTGCATTAAGGCAGTCCTTCCTGACAGATGTCACACCTGCATCACAAGTACACCAGGGTGGTGTGCAGCCCTGCTGGGTGGTGACTTCTACCAACCACTTGGGATACCTACAGTACAGTGTCCTCAATCACGTGCCACAGGAGGAGCAGCAGCCTGTCTTGAGTTGACTTTTAGGTTTTCCACCTGTATCAATTTTACCTCCCCATTTGTAACTGGACATTTGTATTATCCCAAGTACAGAGTGTACTACATTTCCAGGGCAACACCACCAGCCTGCTGTGCTTTACAAGCCAAGGGACCAAAGGTCAGGTTTTCAGACACCTAGCATCCAACTCCTGTCCCTATGGTCAATGAAAGGAAAACTTAAAATAAATTTTCATCACTTAGCCAATCAACAGATAGAACACACTTCACAGGGGCTTTTTCTCTGAAAGTTTATTAAAAAAAAAAACAAAAACAAAAAAACAACAACAAAAAAACTATACTTTTTTTTTACAATTTACATTCACCTTTCAGAACATTAAATGGTACAAGTTAATGATGTTGTATAAAAGAGCCCACCAGCTGCTTGAAATGGCTGCATATTTACCTTGTCCTGGTATTAAAAATTGTTTGAACTCTTTGGAAAAATTGGTGAGATGTGAAGGATAGAGATTTCAAACTATCAGATAAGAAACAACATTTTTAAATAAGGAAGAAATCATCTAGAAAAGCCTCAAGGCTAAAAAGAAATTTTAAAGGGAAAAAAGCAAAACAGAAAATACTGTAAAAAATAAGATCTAGCCCCCCATGCCTGAGCTGAAGAAATGTGATTACCCTTGCCTACACCCCCTACTAATTTCACTTAAAAAGTCACCCAGTTCTGAACACACGGCCTCACACAGATTTCATTGGCTTTAGTTACAAGTTTAGATAGAAAAATTAAGTTAGGTCATTCAAAGACCATGAAATACTGCTATCAATTGAAAGCAAACACCCTGGCTTTGGTATGGCTACAGGAATCTATCTGGAAACTGTCAGGACACTGTCTTGTGAAGAGGCGTAGAGGAAAACACACAGACACTCCCCCAGCAGAGGTATGATAACACGGACGTGAGTGTTAACACTGGAGGCACTCTGATGAAAATGGCACAGGTTCTCCATCACAACTGTCTAGACATGGCTTAATGAGAGTTTATCAGGCGTGCTGGGGTCTATGACAGATGAGGAAAGACAGTCACTGGGGCTGAGGCTAGGCTCCTCCTATTCTAGCATCTCTCTGCCCCTGATTGAAGGCCTGTCCATAAACAGGGGCCTATCAGAATATAACTGCTGAGTTCTTACCTCAGGGGTGACTAAAACCCTCAACTTCCTGGGATTAGGAATATTCCATTTACTAGCCTGTGTCTTGAGTCCCCCTACACTTCACTGTGTCATGACTGAGGTGTGTTAGGACACTGAGAAGGCAGTGGGTGAGGTGGAGACCATGGCTAAGGACGGCCTCAAAAACTCCCAAAGTTACAGGAGACAGAAGGCACATGTGTCCACACCCAGGTCTTCCAAGTTACTTCACAAAAGTACAAGCTGCCACCAGACAAGGCAGGAGAAAAGAGCAAATTCTACTGCTTCCACAGGAACCCCTGTGGCTACAGACATAGTCCCTTCCAATGAAAATACATTCTGGTGTACTGTTCGGATGGGCAAAGAAGGTATAAACACACTAAGCACACCTAAATGAATTTCCACGTGACAATGAAACAGCTACCCTGTCAGGTGTCCCGCCCCGAGTCAGTGAGAATTCAAGGGGGGAGGTCTTCCCTCATAGCAAAGGCTACCGAGAACACACACACAGAGGCCCCTGCTTACCCTGGGCTTGGTGCACTGCATGAACATGGTAACAGCAGGAGTGGAAGGCAGAGAAGAACACAGACATCTGGGCAACTTTTAATAAACGTCATCGTTTATCCTCTTTTCTAAAAAACTCCAACATGGTAACTTCAAATGAATATGGACATGAATTAGAACAAAAATACGTCTGTACAAGTCCTTCCTCTGAGTCAGAAAAGTTTGGTCTCTGTGAAACCTAGAACTTAGATGGTGACTTGCTGTGGGCTATCTGTATCAAGAGGCATATGAACAGAGTCCAAGAGGTCGAGACCAAAAGGATTATTTACAAAAAGTTCCTAAGGTGTGGACGGCCCGACTGCTCAAAGAGATGCTTACAGTTACTCTAACCCCAGATCTTTACACATCTCAAGATGGTGAATGGAGGACAAAGAACCTACCACCCTGTGAACCGCTTCTCCAATACAGGGACTGAGAGAGAAACAGAGGGTGCAGGACAGGCTGTTTCCCTGGGACTCAGGAGGAAGAGCAGCAGACTTGGCAGCAGCATGGCACAGCCCTCTCCAACATGGGCCAGATCTCCTGGGAGCCTGGGGGTTCTTCGGTGTGGAACAGTCCAAGTACAGCAATGGACCCAGCAACAAGAGTGATACACAGATTATAATGAAGCTACAGACTTCTGGTTATCGCCAACAACCCACCTTGTCACCCCACCTATGAGAGAATGCCGATGGCCTGCCTGGGGCTTGTGATACTTCTAACTACTTGAGAGCTGGAAAGAGACAGGAATTACAAATGAAATCTTCTGAAATTACCACTTCTTGTTTCACCCTGAGCGAGGAAAAAATGTGTCTGAATAAATCACTTGCATTAAATAACATTTAGAGCATGGTAACTTCAGCACAGTAGGAACAGGCAGGGCTCTCTCCCAGCTCCATTCATTGGATGCAGTCTCCAGGGTGAATGTTCCATCGTTCACATTCAGTCAGTGCAGTAGATGGCATGAGGCAGATGTTACAAAGCATTTATTTCTCCAAGAAGGTCGAGAGCCAGAAGAATTCATCTCCTGCCCCATGCTTCTGGGAAAACAGTGAATTAGGCAAGACAAGGGAAGAGCTATGCGATCCACTAATCAGATTCAAACAGGAAAATGCACGGCACAGTGTATCCCGTCTTGCTCCTCATAGTAGAAAAACCCAAAGATAATTATTAAAACAAGCTTCCCTTCAAACGCAAAGGAGGTTTAAAAAAAAAAAAAAAGCAAAAAATAAAGAAATGAAAGGGAAGTATTCCTAAAGTTAGAGTCTCCTGGTGACTGATTTTTGGAAGAAGGTCAAGGCAGGAAAGGACGGCACAAAGATGGACGTGGTCAGCCAGGTAAATGCCTTGAAGAATCCGCACGGTGCTCTCCGTGCCCAAGGCCAAGTAGCTAGTCACAGTTATGAATTTTCTACCAAGAAGAAAACAAAACAAAAATAAAAACCACTCCAGAATAAGGTCAAGGGAAGAGGAAGACCTTGGAAAGTCAAGCCGCTGACCGCCGGCGGATCACGAAGAGCCCACGCTGAAGCTGGCCCAGGTAGATTCTCATCTTGGTGCTGTCGCTCGTCTTCCTCACCCAGATCTGCAGACACGAGGAGCAGGATGAGTGAGGCTCAGAAACCGAGGACGATTAAGGCATTTGCATGGCTTAGGTATGGGCAGAAAGCTGGTGGCCTCTGCCAGCATGGACCCCCTCAGCTCCCAAGGATGCACAAGCAGCTCCTGGCCATGCGGAGGCTCACCTCCCTGTGAGAGCAGCTCAGCGTTGAGCCTACTCTCCCGGTCACCCCGCACATCTCTAACAGTGTGGAAAGCACGGTGCACTTGGGCTCCATTTTGCCTTGACTGTTAGGATTCTTAATTTAGTTTGACTATATTGCTTCAGTAGGCATAAGATGTACATTCATGAACATTAACTTTTCAACCAAATTTGGAAATATCTTCCTTGTCCCAATGAAATTCTCTATCATTTAGCCTTTCACTATAGTGGTTTCCTGCAAGAAAGGCTCATGGTTGTGATAGAAGGGGGGGCATCTATAGAAACAAAGACACCCATGAGGACTTAAGGCCATTAAGGACAGTGGGAAAGTCAAAGAGAAGACAATCCTCCTGCTGCATCAGTTCCCTCTGCCTCAAGTGGGATCAGACTCTTGTATTTCACAGAGAAGACATGCTCTGTAGAACTGAGAGTGAACTCAGGCCCCAAGGGGAGTGCCAGAGCTGACAAGTGCACTAAGTATTATCCTGCAGTCAGGGATGTGAGGGAGAGCCATCACTCTATCACTCTATTCTGGGCTCTCACTATGAGCCAAACACAGCCCATCCCGCTGGGCTGCTGCACATCACACCACCATGTAAAGGATGTGGTATGGGGTCTTTACCTCATAACAGTCCTGTGGGGAATGGACTACTGGGGCGCCTCACCTCACAACAGTCTTGAGGCAGATCTATTATCTCAGAGCACTTCACCTCACAACAGCCCTGTGGAATGTACTACTGGGGTGTTTTCATCTCACAATGGCCCCATGGGATGTACTACTGGGGTGTTTTCACCCCACAACAGCCCTGTGGGGTGTACAATCAGGATGTTTTCACCTCACAAAGACCCTGTTGGGATATACTATTGGGTTGCTTCACCTCACAATGGCCCTGAGGGGCATGCACTAACCCAGAGCACTTTACCTCACAATGGCCCTGTGAGGGGTATATTTTGGGGGCCCCACTGTCCAGAAGAAACTAAATGTCACTTGTCCCCAAGAAATCGTGACACATTGTTCTCCACTAAATCTGTCTGACTCTTCCCCTCACCAGCTCTCCAAGACTTGGGCAATTAAATGGCATAATTAAAGCATGATTTGGACAAAAGTCTGCACCTCACCCACACACAGAAGTTTAAAGACAGAGTCCTTAGAAGTTTAAAGACAGATCCTTCCTCCAGTCAGGCTTCAGGTTTGAAAAAACTATATTCTTATTTTCATCTCAGTTTCTTTGATGTGATTACTGAGCAACAGGGAGACTTGAAAGTCAGAAACAACAGTTTAAAAATTAAGTTAAAGATCTTACCTGAAGCTGAGCCTCCAAAAAAACCCTGCGAAACCATTTTAATAGAAAACTGACCCTAAGGAGTGATGAGCTATGGAGCCACCCACACTCTGACCACAGCCAAACCTGCCCTCAAATGGCAAGCAGCTCCAAGATTCCATCTGAAAAATGAAATGGAAACTTCCAAGGAGTGAGGACTGTCCCTCCATCCCATGTGCCTCTGATGTCCCAAGGCCTCTGGGAGACAGCTCATTAGACCTCAGTGACACACTCTATGATGATAAAACGTGACTGTGACGCTCTTCAGTCAGGCGCTGAAAAGGCATGTGTGCCTGCAAAGCACTCCATCATGCAACCATGAGGCCTCTGGCTGAGGAATACTGGGTCCTTGCTGGGGCCCCATTCTGGCTCTGGAATGGCATCAGAGGTGACTCACTCTGAGTCCAGACAAGAATGGCATTCGTTTCTCTGGAAGGCTCTCCCTAACTTCCAGGTAAACAATCATTTTGCAAACCAGTCACATTTGAGGGCATTTTCAATTCAGGAAGCTGAGAGAATACAAGAGGCTTAAGTTATTTCATAATCCAGTTTCATTAGATTTACTGTGCACTGGCACAAATAAGTAACAGAGGGTAGACACGTAAAAATCAATTTCTTTGAAGCCATTGTGGACTGATAAAAGATCAAGCCAATACAGCTATTAAAGTTTCAGACATTTTAAACTTCTTACAGTACAAGTTAGACAGTGCTGACATGCTCCTAATGAAGGGCCAGTGGGAGCTCACAGGGCAGTTCCATTATCCTCGGGCAGAACTCTAAGCAACTTTAAACCCAGACCCCATCCTGCAGAAAACCAGCACCCAGAGGTAGGAGCCTGGCCCCTACTGTTGAGAGACACAGCAGGGCATATCAGATTGGATAAAGAACAGGCCTGGAGCTACAGCTCAGCTCCACCAGCAGTCATTCAATCAGCACTTCCTGGGTGCTGGCCATGTGCCAAAGGCCCCCATTAAATCCTCATAACAAGAAATGAATCTGCTAGTGCACAGGAAAAAAGTTCTAGACACAACGATGGAGTATGCTCCACTGTCAGTGGATAGCCACCTTAAAAGCAGCAGGATATGAATACAGACTTACCTTCCCCTCTCTCCTGGGTCAGCTCAGTGGCTCCCAAGCCACTCGCCACATAGGCAACATACTGTGACCACCAAGAGCACACTGACCCTCACAGACTGACAAATGTGAGGGCTTCAAGGGTAACAGAGTGGACAACGTCCGCCTGCAGTGCTGAGTTTGGGAACTGACCATGTGAGGCACCATCCCCCTGCCCTGTGCTTTCTCAGTGTGCTTCTAGTCCAGATCTGTCAGATCCCCACACTTCACGGAGCAGTTCCTTGAGGTGAGGAAGTTTGGCCCCTACCTCGTTGGCTCCGACTGAACTGATCACACAGCTCAGTTTCTGGTTATCCTTTGACTCTAGGTAGATGGCCTGGCTCTTGTGGTACCTGCCAAAAACAGGGCACAACTGTAAAAGAACAGGAGGGAGCAAGAAAAAACAAAAAAACACCACTGTCACAGAAAATGTCACTAAAAGGGTCTTAACAATTTGTAACTGAGGAGGAGTACGGATTTCAGAAAGCTTAACTTTCAGAAGCATTTCTTGGCCCCTCTGCAAAGGGAAAAAGGGGGCCGAAGGAAAGGTTGGAAACGAGAATTTACACTTTTTTGGCGGTACTGGAGATTGAACCCAGGGCCTGATAGATGCTAGGCAAGTGCTCTACCACTGAGCAGTTCCTTTTAAAATTTTTTTATTTTGAGTCAGTGTGCTGGATAGCTTTAGTGTCAACTTGACACACCTGGGTTGAGGGAGCCTCAATTGGGAAATTGCCTCTATTGGACTGGCCTGTGGCTATGTCTGAGGGGCATCGTCTTGATGAGTGATGTGGGAGGGCCCAGCCCACTGTGGGTGGTGTTACCCCTGAGCAGGTGGGCCTGCGTTGCATAAGAAAGCAGGCTGAGCAGGGACCAGGGGAGCAAGCCAGTAAGCAGTGTTCCTCCATGGCCTGTGCTCTAGCTCCTGCCTCCAGGTTCCTGCCCTGACTTCCTACCCTGGGGTCCTTGATGAACTGTGACCCGGTAGATGTAAGATAAACTCTTTCCTCCCCAAGTTGATAGTGGTCAGAGTGTTTTGTCACAGCAATGAAGAAACAAACTAAGACAATCAGTCTCACTAAGTTACTCAAGCTGGCCTTGAAGATGCTTCAGCCTCCCAAGTACCCAGATTACAGATTTGAGCCACCATGCCCAGCTATAATGAACTTTATTATTTGGACTATATGACCCAGTCAAAAAGTTATGAAACTTAAAAAATAAATCTCTGTTGTACTTTCTGGCCTCACCCCAAAGCACTAAAGAAGCTGGGTGAGCAGAACAAACAGAGGGTTTGATCACCAGTTATTATTTTCTGTTTGTCATCTAAGTAATCAACAGGAAGGAATGCGACGGTCCATCCTTATCTTAGTCATTCACTCAAACACTCCAGAGACAGTGTGTAGCACAGACTGTTCTGGAGGAGTAGGCAAGAAGCAAGGCTACAAGGTCTCTGCTGTCACAGAACTTTAAATACAACATGGGCAACATTAAACAATCAAGCCTGGCAAACACTAACCAGACAAAGCTGAGTGTCCCAAACACCAGGAGCACCAAAGGCTTCTGAGTTGGCCTGTTCTGGCCTAGACAGCTGGGAGAGCTGCTGTGAACAGAGCAGAGAGGCACATGTTCCCCATTCCACTCCTGCAACAGCTCTCTGGGCCTGCAGTAGGGCTGCTTCCAACTTACCCAAGCTCAGTGACAAGGCCAAGGATAGAAGTGGGGCAGCCAAGGCCAAAGCCCAAATGGGACAACAGGGAAAAGCGCAGCTGTTGGGTTCCAAGAGCTGGAAAGACTAGCTAGCTGCTTGTGGCAGTCTTAGACTGCCCGGGTTAGCCCTAGACCAGTTACGAGCATAACCTCTAGTTCATTCTAGCTACACAACTCTAGCTAACATGGTTCTCAAACTCCTATGAATTGCTGCAAAGTCTACTTTCTAGCAGAATACTGCATCTTCCTAGCATTTCCTGGGGAAATAAGGCAGACTGTTTTGAGGGTACAATGAGAATAATCTACCACCAAGACATCAGCTCCCATGATGAGCTTCGGTCTAGGGTCTAAGCCCTCTTCACCTCACAACTTGGGAGCTGAAAACTCAGGTTTCCAAGTCAACTTACTCCCTGAAAAGAATATTGAATATGAATTATAAATGTAGTTAGAACAGTGGGACTACCTGAAAGTCAAACTTTAACGTTGCTTTTGACCATGTATTAGTGGGCAAAGCAGATCAGAGAACCTTCATTATGCTAAGCAGGCAATATCACAAGTTCCAAATTACACACTGTGCAAGAAAGGTCGAGTTAGTTCAGGAAAACCTGTCACATTCACCTTGGTTTCTCTCCAGCACCTGAGCCAGCAATCCTGTGTAAATAACACCATCTCAAATAATGGCTGGACAAAAACTGAGAGGGAGAACAACATCAAGTCATTCTTTGGGGACTGTGTGTTATTAGAGATAGAGACACAAAACCGAATGCAACTAGCCTCCAGTCATCCAGATTCCACTTTCTGAATACTTTAATAAAGAAAGATCACAGGGCTCGCACACATCACTAGCCTGGAAAAACACTTTATATGGAGCTAAGTGGGGGAGAAAAATGTGACCACTATTATAGTGTGTGGTACTATACACACAAAGAAAAATTTGAGTAAACATTATTAAATGAGTGTTACAAGTTATAAAATATATATTAATATTTCTTTTATTGTATAGCTTTCATTTTTATATACTAAAAAGAGGTTGTGTGGGGGGATATATGCTCATGTGTACATGCATGTATGAGCATGTGCTCATGTGTGTGTAGATGTGCGCACATGCACACAAAGTCAGAGGCCAACCTTGAGTGTCTTCCTCAATTACTCTCCACTTTATTTTTTTGAGACAGAGTCTTTCACTGAACCTGGATCTTACAATTCAGCTAGACTGGCTGGCCAGGGACCTTCCTTTCTCTGTCTCCCCAGCAGTGGGATGACATTCACATGTGATTAGGCCTAGCTTTTTACATGGATGCTGGAGATCTGAACTCAGGTCCTTGTACATGTACAGCAAGTGCTTTACTGACTGAGTCATTGCCTCAGCCTCAACAAATGTGTTTTTTGGTTTTGTTTTGAGAGAGGGTTTCACTGTGTAGAGCCCTGGCTGGTCTTGAACTCACAGACATCTGCCTGCCTTTGCCTCTCAAGTGCTGGGATTAAAGACATGGGATACCACAAAGGGCTAGACATGTGTTTTTATGTAAAAAGGTAAACACGACTTCCTTATAAGCTATGGTATTAGGAAACAAATAATGAAGATTGGGTCAAAAGAACCACAAAGGTCTATGAAAGAGCAAGCTCTGGAAGACCCCTCAACAGTTCTCTAGAGATGGGCTCTCCTTCAACTGCACACAGACCCCTCAAGCCCAGCACACATGACTGATGTCAGTGAACATCAGGGGAGAAGATGGTCTCCTGGACAGCACCTCTGGTCTCCTGCCACACAGCAGTGGCTGCAATGTCCCACAGGCAGCTGGCCAGCATGCTTCCTCAAGCAGCAGACATCTCAAACAACTGAGACCCAGATGAGTCCAGGACCTTCTGGGGAATCTCACATACCCCACAGAGGTCTTAGAGAATGGTTAGGCTGGATACCAAATCTATTAAACTATTTGAATTCTCTGAAAAGGAAGTCCTCAAAAATTAAACTGTTCTAACGGGGTTTTCCTTTTAAAGACAACATTAGCATATAAATGTACCTTACAGTTTCTAAGAACTCAAAATATATTCAGAAATAAAACATGTTAAAATGCTACATCAATAAAACTAATTTAGTAAAAATGCAAACCCTCCCCTGATTAACCCATTTTATAAGCTACAATTTAGCTGTTGAACAAAACACTTTAAACAGCCTTAGAGAATAGACCTGCACGTCAGACTGACTTTATTACTGATGAAAATTCTGACCTGAGAATCTAAAGCTTTGGCCTCAATGTTAAGCCCAACAAACTTGAATGGTTACTACTATGGCAGGTCTAAAGGTGGGGTGGGAACTGGGGAGAAGCAACTGGATTCTGTAGACCACTGGTAATCAATCCTAAAGTTTAGTAACACTTATTTCCCAAAACGTGAGCCCACAACTCCAGACCCTCAAGGGATCCTGTTCCAGCTGGAAACCGTCACTGTTGTCAGGTAAATGCCCTTTTGTCAAGCTGAGAGCTGGAGGCTGACTCTACATAGCAAGTAGGTGACTTCTCTGATTCACACTAGCAGCTCCAATTTAGAGTGAAGAGAAAGAGGGAGAGCAAAAAACAAGAGCCAGCCAGCACTATCAGGTCACTATTTGAAACATAAGATCCTTTTACATTGTTTTCTGTGAGAGGTCATTAGTCCAAATCAAAATGGGAGGCAAACTTACAGCACAAGCTCAAGTGCCCTAAAACCAGGAGAGCAAGGCAAGGGAGCGGCTTATCTTACAAAATGAAATACAGTTTGGGATGCAATCACATTAAGATTTGCCTAAACCTCCATGTTCTGCTGAAGTCATTTAAAACCCAATGAAACATGCTTTGCCAAAAATATAGTTCTACCAAAACACCAGCCTCCAGAAGGCACAGGGGAATTCAGTCGATCTCTCAGTCATAGATCGTGCCTGCTGAAGAAGAAAGGAAAATGAGGCTTCCAAAGAGACAAAGGCACAAAAGCAGACCATACAGAGCCTGGGAAGTGATGAGACCTTCAGCAGGATGCCCCTTTCAGGAAGGACCAGGCAGGAGGGCCCACCTTTGAGTAGTTCACTAGGGGCTCCAACCGCCAAAGCCAAAAAGGAAAAAGCACTAAATACAAGATAAAACAACATCCTCAGAAGTGTTTAATGACACAATAGGCAACTTTTAAATCCACAGAAAAGTTCAAATGCTCCCACAAACACTATTTTTCAAACATCTGCTGACCTACAGAAGATGGTGGGGAGTGAGGAGGTCTGACACTTCAAACCAGACTACTGTGTTTATATTATCAAACACCAGTCACTGTGGATCCCTTCTTTTTAAAAAATGACTTTACTACACTTTCATCCTTAAGACACGTCTCATAAAGTCTCGGTATTAAGTCTAGAGAGAGGAAGAGCTAAAACAGTACAATTACAAAATGAACACTATTTGAAATATCACAGGCTTGAAGACCCACAGATCCGCAGAAACATCAGCAATAAATTTCATCGTTTCCAAAGGCCGTTCTTATACAGGACCTGATCTTTAAAGGTTATTTGGTTTTCATTATTACAAACATTTTTCATCTTATTTTTGCCCTGTGTTGAGCAGCTAGGGCCTGCCATCTAGTGGCGACATGTTCTAAGCAAGGTTAAGACAGTGACACTGACCTTGCAGAAGGTGGCCAGAGAACAGGCAGGGAGGAGAAGTCACTGCATCAGGCTGACAAAGCCAGCCTCCTTCCCCCTGGGCAATTAACTCACAGGAACGGAATAGGTGGAGATGACTTCTTCAGGCCCGACTACATCTCTAAGCTTTTGACAAGAACCCAAAGGATCCACAGTCCTGGATTCAGCCAACTGCAGATAAAAAATATTTAGAAAAAAAAAAATCTGTTCTAATATAAACATTTTTTTCTTATAACAATACAGTATACTTATATATAATGTTTGTACTGTATTTGGTATAAGAAATATGGACATGATTTAAAATATACAGAAAGACGGGCTTAGGGTTTTTTGGGTTTTGGTTTGTTTTTAAAGACAGGGTCTCCCTGTAGTCCTACCTGGCCTGAATTCATTATGTAGACCAGGCTGGCCTTTATCTCAGATATCCACCTGCCTCTGCCTCCCACGTGCTGGGATTAAAGGCATGCACCACCATGCCTGGCTTGGCTAAGGTTTTTTGTTGTTGTTTTAATTTACTTACTCATTTATTTGTCCTTTTGAGGCAGGGTCTCCCTGTAGCCCCAGCTGGCCTGGAACTTACTATGGAGACCAGGCTGGCCTTGATCTCACAGAGATCTGCCTGCCTCTGTCTCCCAAGTGCTAGGACTAAAGGTGTGTGCCACCAGCCCAGCTGGTTCGGGTTTTCAAAATTCGTTTTATTATTGTGTGGGGGACGGGGGGAACAAACACAATCAGAGGACAATTTGCAGAAGTCAGTTCCTTCCATTGTGGGTTCCAGACATTGAACTTAGATCAAACTTTTGCCTGCTGAGCCACTTCACTGGCCCCAGGCTTAGTTTTAATGTAAACAGTGCATAGTTTTATGTAAGAGAACAGAGCATCATGGATTCTGGCATCAAGACAGTCTTGGAAACCCTCTACTATGGACAGTGAGCGATGACTGCAGTCTAAGGTAGCTAGCTAGTACATGTAACCAATACAAAACTCAGAGGTCATATCACACCATCACTTTTAGAACTTAAGAAACTGAGAGGGAGTTGGGGGGGAGATGGGAGGAGCTGGAAAGGGAATGGGCAGAGCAGAAATGATGCAAATACAATACTCATACGAAATTCTCAAAAAAAATTTTTTTAATTATATAAAAAAAATCTTTTGAGCCAGGTGTGGTGGTGCACACCTGTAGTCCCAGCACTTGGGAGGCAGAGGCAGGAGGATCTCTGTGAGTTCAAGGCCAGCCTGGTCTACATAGTGAGTTCTAGGACAGCTGGGGCTACAAGGAGACCCTGCTTCAAAAAGATAAAAAAAAAAAAAATCTTTGGAATAAAAAATATATATATTGACACTCAGAGTTATCATACTGCCATTATAAGTGCTAATCACAGAAGCCATATAATAACCCAGACCTTCTCAATACAGCCAAGTAGAAAGTCAGTCTGTAACCATGGCTTAACAGAGTGTTTGCCTGCCCAGGAATAATGAACAAGACAGTGCACCAGGACAAAAAAACATTTGAAAAGATGAAAGAATCTTCATCAGTTTAATACCCACCACAATAGCGAACCAGAAGGTAGTGTTTGCTGAATGAATGAACATGTGAGCTCTCAAGGGTCTTCTTATTCTTTTGCCATTTCTTTTCCAATCACAGGCTGTTTGAATGTTTCAAATAGCTTTCCATCTAAACTAGTTATGTTTTAGGATATAATTTCTCCAACTCAGTTTCCTGGAATGCTTTTGCAGTGGGGATAATGCATGAGAAAAGGGTAAAGCTGTCAAATAAAAAACATCTGGCATCTTAGAAACTTGCAGCTCTAAGCAGGGAACTCATTGGGCTTAAGTAACAGGACATCCCTTCAACTGGCTTGACCACAAAATCCTTCATCCCCAGAACACTCACAACCTTTAGACACAGAAGTGGAGGTAAAATGGGCAGAGCAGGACACACCCTGCCATGGCTGGACAGGAACAGCCTGTAAATTCTAGAATGGGGACGGCAACATGGAGAGGGAAGGGTATCACCACCCACGGAACACATTTTGGGAAACACTATTTACTCAGGGACCTCACAGAGGCATCCATCAACACATTGTTCACACTCTACTAGGTGCAGAATCTCATTCAAAACTCCAAGTTAGGGCCCAAATCCCAGCACTTGGGAGGTAGAGGCCCTGGGTCTGATCCTCAGCACCGCCAAAAGAAATTAAACTCACAAACATAAAAATCTAAGCTGAGCAGAAGCCATCCCATGATATAATCAGTACACAAAGCCCCAACCCTCCATATGGTCATGAGACCATTAAGAACAGCCATGTCTTCTCATAACTTACCATCTTTTATCATAGTACAGCTTGCCATCTTCTATCCGAGCCTCAAATCTCTGGGCCGGAGACTCTGCAGGTGTTGCAGGCAAGTGTTCGGGAGAGGATGGGGATGCTGAGGAACCAGAGACACCAAGATGACAGACATGAAATGAACCTGGGACTGAGCATGGGGCCCAACAATGGCATGCTGTGACTGACACTACACAAGTGTGACAATGACTCTGACAGGCAATGCTTGATGCAGGTGGAATGCTTGGGAACAGAACAAAATTCTTAATTTAGAAACAGGAGCCTCTCTGTGCTATGCTGCCCAGGCTAGGCTATTCACAGGCACTGCCCGCTACTGATCAGCACTTGAAGCCTGGTGGTTTCTCACTGCTGGGAGTTGCCACACTGATCCTGGACTTAGTGTAGACACCCAGTAAGCACAGCTCACTGAGAAATTCTTCAGTGTTACATGGAACTTGACCACACAACAGCCCCATGAGGGAGGCAGGGGACAGATTATTCTCATTCTCACTGAACAGAGGAGACACACAAGGTCCAGAGAGCCAAGGTCAAATGTGCAAATGTACAAGATCACTTGGAGGAGAAATAAAGCCCTACTGACCACCAGAAGCCCAGAGGCTAGCACTATGAAAGTTTCCTACAAAATGAAATCATTTCCAGGTGGGGGTCAGAAGATCTAAATTCACAGTCCCATAACCCCTTCATCAGGCCTCAGAAGCTCGGGATTTCTCTATGGACCACACGAGCCCCTGAGTAGATACACAGAGAAAAAAGAATCCTGCTCTTCCCTTGGAGTCAGTAAGAAGGACTGTGAATAATCACAGTGCTAGAACAAAAGCCAGGGCCAACTCAGAAGTCAGCGTGCAGCTCCCAGACTTCCAAGTGCTGCTCTGGAAGGAGCCACATTAATCTGAGTCGGCCTTGCCCTCTTCTACAAATAATCAGAGCAGCCCAAGGGCTAAACCAGGATCGGATATTAAAAGTCACTAGAACCATAATTCTGAGGGCTGAACTCCTGAAAGACATGGATACTGAAAACTCCTATGGTTTCATGTCCTGAATCTCATGTCTGATGTCTATATAGAAGGGAACCTTTAATAGCCAACCAAATGTCTATTTTATAATAAATCCTGTGGAAAAGACAAAAATAACATAGTGGGATTAAATAAAAATCAGGGGAAAGATATATTTATGATTCCTGTCACTTTTCACGACTTCTCTTAGCAAATAATATTTCACTCTTCTTGAAGAGTGCAAAAATTCCCTGGCAGGTATTCACACACTTTCCAATGACATGTACAAAGACTGTGATATCATGCACTCACCTGGTCTCTTGGGTGACTTAAGCTGTAGGAAGAACAACAAAACAGTCTTAGAGAAAATCATTTCAGATGCAACTTAAAACGTCAGAGGTCTCACAGAGACTTAACAGGACGCAGAGAAACAAACTGAGACAGGAAATTATGTTGAGTGTGAACTTTCAAATACATCAAAAACATCAAACTGTACCTTGTTTAAGGTTCTCAGATCCTCCATGATCTGTTCATCTGTTAACAAATAATTTAGCTGAGGTATTGAGAGTTAAAGGAACATGTTTGAAAAGTATAGCTTCCAAGGCCAACAAAACACTACTGATGTTTTAGGACTCACAGAGCAAGAACTATGTCACCTGATGTGTTTACAGTTAAGAACTTGCTTCTGAAAAAGTCGACTTTCTTACTAAATGTCACGGTCACCAGGCATAGAAAAAGCATTCACCTTCCCCCACTTTACAAACTGTTCTGTTGAGAAGAGAGGGTAGGGTGAGATTCATTAGTTTCTACAAAAGTAAGAGCACAGAAAACAGTCAACAATTCCACCTTGAATTTAGAAAATGCTCTTGTTCCAAAGATCTGCAGATTTCTGCACATACAAAGAAAGGTTAGTCTCCCACAGCAATTCAAGTCTTGCTAAGAAGGTAAAGGGACCTGGAGTTCCATCCACTGCTGGTGCAGATGAATGAGTAAACCACTCTGGACATAGGCATGTATATAGTCTTCTCTCCCTGTGCTGGCTCCCATTAACCATGCTTATGGTTACATAGATTCTTTTTAAAAAATACTCATTTTATGTGTTTTGCCTGCATGTATGTATGTGCACTATGTAGATGCCTGGTGCCATGAAGCCATCAGATCCCCTAGAACTGGAGAGAGATGGTTGTGAGCAGCTATGTGGGTGCTAGAAACTGAACCCAGGCCCTCTGGAAGGGCAGCCAGTGTTCTTACCCACTTAGCCGTCTCTCCAGCCCCTCACACAGCTTCCTTATGCCAGCATCTCACCTACTTTAAGCATAATTTGAAATCCACTATTTTAGAGGCAGGGTAACTAGTATACCAAGGCCGGTATTACCATCCTCATCTTACAGGTGGAAAACTTAAAGCACATCAAGCTTTACGTTGCCCTTAAATCTTGAAAAGAGTTTAAATGAAGAGCCAGAATGCCGACTCCATTTCGGCTAGCTTCTTTAGACAAGTCCAGACAAGCTCAGGCTTATTGTACATGTAAAAGCCCCTACCAATCAAGACTTTCCCCATACACAGGATATGGGGACATCCAATTAAGACTTTCCCCGTACACAGGATATGGGGACATCCAATTATTTTAAAAAATGTTTGGCACACACGGGTTTCTATAGAGTGCCCCAATAAAAGCTCCTGCCTGCTATTGTTTGGGGCCAGACTCCATATTTGGCTTGTGAAGTCTGTGCCCGGCTAGCCGCCATTTGATTATTGTCTTTTTTTAACTCTAAATTCTTAAATAAACTTTTGTATAATCTTTTTGGGTATCTGTGGGAATTATTCTCGATTCTCGAACCCTAACATAAATCCAGCATCGACTTCCAATACTGAGTGCCTTTCCATATAACCATTTTCTTTATGTCTCCCATTAAACGCAGTAGCAGTTGAGGACTCCCATGCAAACAGCCAATGTCTGGCCCATGGGCAAATCTTCTACACGTTTTCCCATCAACTATTCTATTATTTGCAGGAGGATGACCATGTACATGCTAGTGAGTGGATAAACAAAGGACTCAACAGTCTTAAGGGCAATAAGCAAATCCAGCTTGGTACCAATGGATATCAGGTGCAGGCTTTCTCCTCTTGTCTGGAATCGGGACAGGATCATTTGGTCGTCTCCGCAACTTTCTGGTCATGATGGGTTTCACTTCCATAGAATCTGTGGTAAGAATGGAATGGGTAAATCTATCTAACTCCACCTGAAGTCGGCAGGAATTCCTGTGGTGAACCTGCCCTCAGCTGCCTCATCACAACTGTCCAAAGGGACACACTTAGTTTTCACATGAGCCCAGACAGATGCCCATCACTTCAGGCTTCAATCTATTCACCAGTGTCAGACTGGATGAACTAGGCACAACCCCCAAGAAACGTAGTCCTACAGCTCAACATCAAGGCTGACGCAGGCTTCTCTACAGTACCCTCAAAAACTAGGGGCTCTTCCTCTTTTCCCTCAAACTGAGAAGCCAGAGTTCTTGGGACTGGAAGGAACTTCAGGGTCATATACCTAATTTCTGCTGCTCCCACAGAGGGTGGGTGCTGAAGCTCATGGGTACAAAAAGTTCTTTTAAAGGTCACTGACCTCAATGTCAAGATTTCTATGGGAAGTCTTCAGTACAAACGCCATTTTCTTCTTTTATAACCCTGTGTAGCTACATGACAATAAGGTTGCCTTTCTTTCTGAACTTTCCTAACACTGCAGTATACTGACTGCAGCATGCTAATTCTCCACATAGGAAACTCTGTCCTCCCCCACAGTAGCCACCCAGCTCTCTGCTCATTTATCCTTCCAGGGTCCTTGTGTGCTGGCCTGCTCCTTCCATGCCAACGGTCTCTCTGGGGTCCAGTCAGTCCTCAGCCTAACTCCCAGATGTCAGTCACCACTCCCAGCTCTGCCAGCCCTTGGCATAGTGACTGGTACCCAACTCCATCAGACTCCCCAGGCTCCTGACAAACTCAACTGTTTCCCCTCCCAAAGCTGCCTCTTCTCTTGTGTCTTAGGGGCATCCAATCTACGACCCTCAGAGGTCACTTCCATAGCCCACCCACTCCTAAAGTGACTTGCAAAACACAAACAAGGTCTATTTGCTCACTCTTCTTGGCAGTAACCAAAGGCTCCCTGCTCTCTACAAAGCAAAGGCAATCTGCCCTCACCCAGTACCTAGACACAAAGCTCTCTGCAGAATGAGCAGAAGAGGTCAGAGCAGAAGGCTAACCTGTGATGGTGCCCTCTGTCAGCAGAGCCAGCAGGACAGTATCAGGGAGTTCTGCCGCAGCAATGGTAGACTGAAGGGCAGAAGCAAATGTGGCCCACAGGGTCATAAGAGGTTTCTGCAGGTTGCTCTTCAAACAGAAACGCAAACTATTTTCTTTTTTTTTTTAATTAAAAAAAAAAATTTTTTTTTCCTGCATATATGTAAGTGCACTGCATGCAGAAAAGGGTGTAAGACTCCCCCTGGAACTGTATTTACAGATGGTTTAGTAGCCAGCTAGTGGGTGCTGGAAACTGAACCCAGGGTCCTCTGCCAAGAGCAGCCAGTGATCTTAGCTGCTGAGCCAGCTCTCTGGCCCCAGTAATATTCATGATTATGAATGAAGTGGAGATAAAATAAGAGCCACAGACCTAATGAACACCCCTACAGTGTCCTTAGAAATGGCAGGTAGATGGAAAAGTACATGTATCCCATGGGAAAATGTGGGGACACTTCTTACTAAAATGAAATCAAATCTCTTATACTGAGACACCATTTCCTCCTGTTCCTGGCCTGTGACATAACACCACAGTCAGGAGCAGGGATGTTTTACCAAAACACAGGTCTCAATCCCCACCCAGAGCAGCCTACAACCACAGCCAGGCCACATAAATGCTCTGTGCCTCAAATTTCCTCCTCTAGAGAATGGAAACCTCAAAAACTCTTCCCTGACAAAGTGTTCCAGGGTACTGAGAGAATATGCAATGCAGTTTGTGTGTGAAGCAAGGGCACCTACCTACATAACCAAGTTCAACTCAGACTGGCAAGGGGGAAGCGAGGTTGTCATATTTTTAGGTGAAAAGAACTACACAAAGGTCTTTCAAAACAGACAAGATACAAACAGTATGGGAGTTACGTTCTAGCAAGCAGGTGGTATCCAATGAGGAGTTCCAACACACAGACCAAACTGAGAAATCAAGGTGTGAAAGGAATTCACTCGATGCTGGAGAGCGCCAGAGAAAGGGAGACAGCTTGGGAGCACTATGGATGCTCGGTCCATCAGAGAGCAGCTGAGCACCTTGCTCCTTGGGGTGAAGAGGGTGGGCAGGACATGATGGAAGTGAGACTCAGAAAAATCACAACCACACTGCTTTCAAATAGAAGAACCATGATCAAATTCTTGTAAAATGGTGAAAGTCAACCCATTTCATTAGTCGGGTCACAGAAAGAACCTGTCAAAGTCCATGCAAAGAGCAGCAAAAAGAGAAGAAAGGTGGCTAGAAAGACCCCTAGAATATGCCAGTGTGCCCAGCCACCATCCAGGAGAAGAGATACAACAGGGAGCAGTCCTACCAATGGTCCAGCTGGCAGAAGAGATTAACTTATATGTCAGAGCCCCAACACAGCACAAGAAGACTATCCACTAAGCCACCTAGCTCCAAGCCATATCAGTTTTAGTGGCTTGGAGGGCAGACATTTCAAGAAGGATGGGATAGCCTAACCACCTATGTCTCTGTCAGGAGTTCTAACTCTCAAACCAGTAACAACTGGTATGCTAAGCTTCAAACACCAGTCTCCTCTAAATGTGGACAGTGAGAGCCTGAGGGAGTATAATTTGGGTACCACAAAAATCAAACTGCCAGAACTGAAGCCCAGACCTTGGAATGTGACAAGGCTGGGGAAGACACTATCAGTCTTCCTCTCAGATACCAGGCACCAACCTCCTAAGACTTAATGCAACTGCCTCAAGTTAGGGAGCCTCTCTGGCCCAGAGGCCTCTTTCTACAGAACCCATTGGACAAGCCACCAGCCTAGGCACACAGCTCCTCTCCAAACCATCTCAGATTTGATCTTGAACAGTCCAACTCATTCCAAGCCACTAACCAGGTAACCTGCCAGAGACAGTGCTGAGCCTGCCCTCAAAGAAAGAGAACTTGAAAGACGGTAAGAGCTAGGCAGAGTCATAGAACAGTCCCTGGGGGCGGATATTCTTGAAAACATTGACTACCCCCAATTACTGGGCAATTACCAATTAACTAGCCTACCTTTTGTTCTGCACTCCCTAGGTCTGCCCATTCACTTCCTACTGTGTTCAGCTGCGGGTGAGCCTCCCTTTAACATACTTTAGTCATTAAAACAAGCTTATGCATGATCTCCCACCTAAGTGGGATATAAAGGAACTAAGTAGCCTCAGAGAAGCAGAGGGTCGAAGACTGGTAACCAGAGGCTGAGAGAAAGGCCACTCACTGCCAAGTTCCAGCTCCAAAGGGGAAATAACTTCTGGGGGTCTACGGCACAGTGAGGTCACTATGGTTAACAATATTTTAGTGAGCACTTCAAGACAGTTACTAGAACACAAGATTTTGAACATTTCTATCATGGGAAGATGATTAAATATATGAGGTCATGGATAAGTTAACACCAATTTGATGGTTACACAATGTATATATTTGATATTACACAATGTATATGGCATGGAAACATCCCCATTAACATATATAGTGCCAAAAAGCAAATATTAAGGGTTGGGGACAGAGCTGAGCGGTGGAGCACTTGCCTAGCTTGTGTAGGGCCCTGGTTCCAAGCCCAGTTCTGGAAGGGAAAAAAGTACACATTTGCTTACTATTGGAAAAAACCAGTTGCAATGATCTGAAACAGGTTTAACAGTCCACACATGGTAGAAAGAAAGGCCAGTGGGGGGCAAAGCCTGCAGCAGATGGGGAGTGCAACATAGAGCACCCTTGGAAGTCCAGCCAAATCCAGGCCCCTCTCCAGTGGGCTGGCAGGCTCCCTGTGTCGTCACTGCTGCAGGGTGACTGCAATAGGAGTTGGCGGCAAGGAATGAGACTCAAGGTCAAGTCTTCGGAGGCCAAACAAGGGTAGGAACAAAGAGATCAATCTCCAGTAGGCCAAAGTTGCCCAGAATGAAGAGCTGACATGTGTAGCCCTTCACTGAAGCCCACAGAGGCCCTTCAACCACACTGAACAGCCTCTGCCCTGTTGCACTGGGGAAGAGCACCTTGAGGACAAGCCTACCTGCACCACATCCAGTCACCTCTCCACTCACCCAACTCTTCTCCCAGCCTCTTCCCTGGCATGTTAGGTGCTGCCTAGTAATAACATTAAAACAAGCCTATCAGATCTTTACCTGCCTACCTTTGGGGCCTCTGTCAACAGCGTCTTACACCTGGGTGGCCTAGCAGCTGGATCAGTCTGGGGACAATCCAAATGCAAACTGTCTAGGGGACAGACCCCAGTCAGCAGCCCGACTTTGTCAGTGCTATATGCATCCACAGTGTCCAATGTGTCAATAGAGTCAAGAAAATACTTGGAATTGGATGGATTCTGGCTTAAGCACTATCTAGCTCTGCGGGCCCTGAAGCAAATGGCCGCACTTCTGAGTCGGCTATGCGATATGTAAACTCAGGATGACACCAAATCAAGACAAGCTGCGGGAACTAAATGAGATTACACTTACTGAATCCCACGCGTTTGCCCTGTGTCAGCCACTTTCCAGCACCCAACACAGACATCATCTCATCTTCAACCAAGGTGCCAGAAGAGGATCTACCTAACTCACCACACAAGGAAATATCCCCTGGAAATATCAGCCTGTGCCTGAGCCAGTCTGTTGGCTCGGGAGGCAGCATTCACCGTCTTCTCCAATGTCTGACTCAGTCCAAGAGCTCACAGTTCTTTGACATTATAACTTGTAGGACTACTACAAATCCAGTATTTCTAAAGCAATTTCAGTTTTACTGAGGTTATGAGAAGCCTCCAACACAGGCCTAGAGGCCCTTGTGAGCAAGTGTTCACCAACAAAGGAGGGTGGGGAGGAGGTTAAAGAGCTAGTTCAGTGGTTAAGAGCACTGGCTCTCACAGATGACCTGATTTGATTCTCAGCACACACACAGCAGCTAAGTCCATAATTCCAGATTCAGGGAATCTGACATCCTCTTCTGGCTCCATAGGCACTGTATGTACATGGTACACTTACATGCAAGCAAAACACTCATACACATAAAATAAAAATAATTATTAAGTGGCAATAAGAAGGCTGTCTAATGGGAAGGAAAATTAATTTAAAAAGGTAAAGCTTGGGCTGGACAGATGGCTCAGCAGTTAAGAGTGCTTGCTGCTCTTGCAGAGGACCCAGGTTCAAGTTCTAACACCCATATCAAGTGGCCCCTAAATACCTATAACTCCAGCCTGTGGTATATACTCACTAGCACACATATAGATGAATAAAAATCAAATAAAATCCTGAAAAATCCAAGTGATAAAGCTCCCAACATTTTACAGGGCATCAAGTTCTCCTTGTTTGGGGAGTTACTTATAACCTCAGCCTCAACATCAAAGAAGATTCCCACTCAGGTTCCTCCATCTCCTCCTCCTCACTGTGATCCAGCAGTGCAAAGGCAGGCCCTGGGACA
Source organism: Nannospalax galili (assembly GCF_000622305.1). Lineage (NCBI taxonomy): Eukaryota > Metazoa > Chordata > Mammalia > Rodentia > Spalacidae > Nannospalax > Nannospalax galili. The sequence goes on from NW_008360306.1 coordinate 1,643,011, forward strand.
TGGTCAGAAAGCCCTCACTCCAGATTCTGAAATAGCCTGCTCTTTTCAAGGCTCTCAGGTAACAACATCTGTATTAAGGCTGAAACAGCAGACCTCTCATCAACCCAGCTCTCTACCATGGTATAGCACAGTGCTGCCTGTTCAACTAGCTGTCTGGCTGTCCCCAAGGATGGAGTGCAGGGGACCTCTGATGTTCCCACTGAGGGTGGTTCCTAAGTGTTTTACACCACGTGCACGACAAGAGTGGGTGACCCGGGACACCTGTTTCAGGGGATCCTCCTCATCAGCCTCATCTTACTTTGTTTCTAAAGAGATCTCCATGTTGAACCAGAAAAGCAGAATTTAAGAAACCTCTTTCCTGGGTAGAGCTGAGCCGCACTGGTCCTGGGCATCAATCCACAGAGGTGAAGCGAATCAGTCCATTAGAGAAAGGACATCAGGCCTTTCATCAACACCGTGGCAGCGCCATTTGTGGAAGACCTCGTTATCCTTCTAGCTTCAGTGCTTTCCTTCCACCCTCCATCATTACCTTGGCAGTCATCTCCCACCAAGGGTACCAAATGGCTTGAGGACGGATGACGGTACTTTTAGTGCCCATGGCTAGCTTTATAAACACTTCTGTTATCTATTTTATTGTGTTACAAATGATTTCACTGCATTTATTTGTCTTTTCTACCTGGCAAGCTCTACTTCAAGTCGCCAACAATGCTTCTTGTCCCAATTCAGGTTCTGGCAATAAAACTGCCTGGCCAAACAGTGTTTACTGCTTGTCAATAATTAGGATGTCAAATCACAGGTAAGGCGATCATACCCTTCCCTGCAGATGGAGAGGGAGCAGCTATAAACAGACAATATTTCCCACTAGCCTGATGAAGGATCCCGAACATCTGGTGGTTCTAGCAGAGAGCGATGAGGTGTCAATGCCAGTCACAGCCACCATCAAAGAAAATGGTGTGTGGGTCAAAACACAGGTGGGGAGACTGGTACCAGACAAGGCAACACTATGCTGGGGGCCTAACTAAACCTACACTGCCACAAGAACAAGATGGTGCCGTCTCCAGATGCCATTCTAGCATCCATCATCACCACAGCATTTCTGCACAGCAGGCCTTCAAGAATGTGCTACATTTGACAAGTCTTGCCATGAGGACTCTGTGAGAGCTTTTTAAAAAGTCACATACCCACCAGACACAGTCACGTTATCATCAGGGAGTCTGCAGCAGATGGCAGCATTCTGTGACAATGGGTGGGCATGCTAGCTCACAGCACAGAAAGACAACAGACACAGACCTACTTACTTTTAGTTTCAAAGTCAATTCCAAGTTCCATCCATGCAAGAACTTGCATGTCCTATAGAACCCAGTTAAAACTAGGTGTGCTAGGGTCCCAGAACCTCTTAGACAAGACTACAGAAGTTCAATTTCAGTGTGTACAGAAGGATAAGTCACCTACATATTTCCAAGTGACAAACTCACTGCTGACTTGCTCACACTATCTGCCAAGTTCCAAAATAGACAGTTCCTACCAATTCTTTGTATCCTTCTATGACTCACCATTCTGCACAGGACAACACAGAGGGGCCCACACTGCTTCCCCCACACCTGTGTGTAGCCTGCTGAGCTGAGCTCTCCCACACCAGAACACTAAGTCTCAGAAGGCTGGGGGAACTAGACTCTCAAAAGTGCACCGGCTTCACAGAGTGCTAAACTTAGCTACCTCATGGAGTCCTATAGGCTTCCTACACACTTAGCAGCACTGCCTAGGGGAAGAAAGGTAACAGTACAGAAGACCTAGCCAAAGATACCATCCTTCCTCTTATTACAGCAGACTAGAAAAACAACAGAGTCCCATCACCACAGATGGACCTGGGATACAACCACTACGCCAAGGGCAGCTGACCAAGGGACCCAATAAAGCACAAGTCAGAGCCTGTAATTATCACCCAGCACCCTATGGACTAACTGTCACGTATGGACACAGAGACTCCACTAACCAGTTCTGGGAGATGGGGTATGACCAGCCCACCTGACAGTGAGAGAAACAGAAGTTAAGCAGCTGACTAAGGCCCCAGGCTGCACTGTGACACTCTCCATGTCATGTCCCTCTGGAGGTGAGGCAGGAGTTTCTGAGGCACCTACCAGGACCCCTGGAGCTCCCAGGACCAGTCACCAAGGCTTCATACCTCCAGTTAGCTCCATGGTCAGCTTTTCATTTTCAATCATTTTCTTCTTCTCCTCCAGCTCAGCAATCAGATTCTCCTTCAGCTCAACCTTCTTGTCTTCAAACTCCTTCACAGCTGCTTTCTTCTCTTTAATATAGTTTCTTTCCACTTGTTCTGTCTGATCAAAAGAGAAGCAAAGGCTAGGGAGGCGTGGCCCTGGCAGCCAGGGTCCCAAGCCTAGCTCTGACCTCAACAGCAGAGGAAGACACCCACTCCCTGGAAATTCAAGACCTGTTTCACCCACACAGTCTGTGGGGATCAAGAGCCTGGGAGCAATTCTCCCAGCAAGAAGCCAAGCCCAGTCACCCGATGGTTGGCTTACTTCCGAGAGCATCGCACTGCCACCCAGGCCCCCACCTCTCCATACCTGGAGTCTATGGCCTTAATGTTAGAACAGGACTTGAGACTCAAAAATAGCAAGAGTCCCTTTGAAGGAGACAATTTCAAGGGAAAATAGCCCATTCCAGGTGAAATTTGTTCAAAATTAATGCATGATATTGAAGTCAGACAACATGTTGTTATTTTTCACTCCTAAGACAGAAGCAACTACAGGTCACTCATTAGGTATCTGAACCCTCAAGTACTCAAACACTGAAATTTAGCTATTAATAAAATCAAAATACTGCTTAAGAGTCCACTATTAAAATCTCAGCCAGGCTGGTAGCACACTCCTTTAATCCCAGCAGGTGGATTTCTCTGAGAGTGAGTCCAGCCTGATCTACATAGCAAGTTCTAGGCCACCTTGGACTACAGGGAGACCCTATATCAAAAATCTGTAATAAACAAAATCTCACCAGCGCTCTGAATGATGACTGTGGGGGTTGTACTGGGCTGTGTTGCTGAAACTATGGTCTGCCAGGCTGTGACCAGGTGCACCTGATTTTAGTACTAAAATGTCTTCCAATAATATGAATCTGATACTACCAGGGCTTTCTCCACAGGCACGCACACTCACTAGCCACCCAGGGGCAATCCATCATCAAGACCCAGGCTTTCACTGAGTGCACTGACCCTGACAGAGAAACAGCACTGATCTGTCCATGCACAAAAGGAAATGTTATCCCCATCTTTCCTACTGGTCGAGAGAAGTTTCAATATAAGATGGATCTGCAGAGCCAATTCAGGGACTGGGCAACTGGGAAGAATACTATCTAATTACTAGGCAACCTTAACTCAGAGATATCTCTAAGCAGCTATGAGATAAAAGTCAACAAGAAAACAAGTCAGTGGTTAGGGGCTGGAGAGATGGCTCAATGGGCAGCCCTTCCTGGTCTTCTAGAAGACCTGAGTTCAGTTCCTAGCACCCACATCAGGCAGCTCACAACTACCTATAACTCCAGCTCCAGGAGATTCAACACCCCCTTCTAACCTCTGTGGGCACCTGCACACATGTTCCATTCACTCACACAGACACACATTTAAAAAAAAAAAAAAAAGAAAAAGAACAGTGAGGGGTGACATCCCTAATCCCCAATGACAGAGACTGTACAACAACAAATGAATGGTTGGAATGTCTGAGTTGACACCAGGAATCTCGTAAACACAGTGGTAGCAAAAGCTTCTCAAACCATCCTACTCAGTGACAGAATGAAAAGGCCAGTAGATGGAGAGTCAGATTGCAGCCTCAGAACGAATTGCAAACTCAGAAGATCCGTGGGTACTTACTTCCAGCTGGAGGAAGAGTTCTGAAAGAGAGGAAAAAGTACAATTAAATTCACGAAGCGTCACCTTGCTGGACAAGAATGTCAGGACTCCTTCAGAAGCCAGAACTGCTTTCTGAACACACATTTCACAAAACAGATGTTTTCATAAGTAACATTCATATACACGAAGGGGAAGGTTGCAAGGATGAGGAGTTCAGTTAAAATTTGGCTCTGGGGGCTGAAGAGATGCTCAGTGGTTAAGAGCACTGACTACTCTTACAGAGGACCCAGGTTCAATTCCCAGCACCCACATGGTGGCTAACGACAATTTGTAACTCCAGTTCCAGGGGATCCAACATCCTCTTCTGTCTTCTGCAGGCACCAGGCATGCATGTGGGGTACATATATATATGCAGGTAAAACACATAAAATTAAAAAACAAAAAACAAACTTGGCCCTGAATACCATCAGCTCTGTCAATTTAACCTGAGGCCAAAATTGAGCAGGGAACCAAGTACTTGACAGAATGGAATTTGTCCTTTCTCACTCAGTCCTCCCCCTCCAACAGGCAAAGCCTACAGGACAATTCAGCAAGGAGAAACATGATACCCCAGAGACAGAGTCCATGTGGAAGATTTAAAAGATTTCAAAGTGTGATGTGTGTATGACAAGGCAGGACCCCAGAGACTGCAGAGGGGGCTAGGGGCCCAGGCCCAGATCTTGACTCCAGGCTACCAAGCTCTGCTCTTATGAGATCTTGATCTACTGCAGCTCACTCCTGAGGCCTTTCCTGACAGCCCCAAACTCTTCAAGCCTGCTCAGAAGTGGGGCAGTATTCAATGACTTCTTCAGTGCCTACTGTGTGCCAGGCAATGAATTAGTAACTGTTTACCCAACAACCTCTACCAGGAGTTTGTAAGCTCCTGACAAACCCAGTATTTGAAACAAAATAGGCCTATGGCTTCCTATCTTTTCCGGGTGAGTATGAGCCTGCCACATTTGATCCGTGGGTAGATCAGAAACTTTCAGGTGCCACTTAAATTCCCATGGTCTCCTTTACATGCCTCAAATCCTACAAACCACTCCCTATAAAAAGAACACACACTCCATGGAGTTTTCAGACTTTCAGGAGCTCTAGACCAGGAGCCCAGACAGATGTCCATTAAGGAGCTGTGGAATCAAAAAGCCTTCATGTAGAAAACAAGTCAGTCTTTATTTCCTGACCCCAGGAAGTTCAATCACTTTGGCCCTGGGAATTGCAGTCACAGGAGGATCAAGCGCGCCCCAATGTGTTTTTCCTGTGACTGCTGCAGACTGCCCTATCCATGAAAAGGCCACACACCTGAGGTCCTGTGCCATCTGAGAAATCAGGCCTGCACCACACCAGAGGACAACTTAGAGCTGGTGGCTGATCAGGATCAAGCAGCCAGACCCCAGCCACAACTAAAGTGGGTGGGAGATCTGGGCAGAATGTGCTTGTTGACCTAAGGCTGATGGATTTAGGGGCTCTTCAGCACCTTCAACTGGGGAGAGTAAACACTTCTCACATGGTTGGAAAGCCAACCCCATGTTCATCCTGCTGTTCCAGCTTCAGAAATGTGCCTCACATCAACTTTATTTATACTTAGATTCCCTGAGGAATCATAATTCCCCTCTTCAGATGGAGAAACTGAGACTCCAGGAACCAATACCATACTTAAAGGCTCAGACCCACAGCAGTGGAAACAGGAAGGGAACCTAGGACCATCCCCTTCAAGGCTGCTATCCCCTTTCCCTGCTACACAGGCGCTCCAAGGACTAAAGATTTTAAAGACATCTCAGAGCTGAGCTGGGGAATTAAGAGTGGAGCAGAACAGCCACAAGGAGAGTGTCTGGACAGACAGCTAACGGCTGAGCTCCATTTTCCTAACGTCCCCAAGATCCTTCATCCCCAGGGGGAAAGCAAGAGGGCTTCCATGGACAAAGCTGAAAAGTTCAAGATCCAAACTCAAGAGGAAAACACCACAGGTGTGGCCTCCAGACTCAATCTCCAAACCGAACTCAACTGTGACAGGAACAGGCACCCTGCTGGCACTCCAAGTGCTCCCTGATGAGCTTAACACATATGGAAGACATCTGGTAAGCACAGCAGTAACTGTCTGAAACTTATGTGGCTGCACATTTCACTCACTACACTATTCTTTCACTGCTGTTCATTTATTTCCATATGTGTGTGTATGTATATGGCATGCACATGCCATGGCACACACTCGGAAGTCAGAGGACAACTTGCAGAAGTCGGTTCTCTCCATCATGTGGGTCTCAGGCATTGAACTCAGGTGTCAGGCTTGGCAGCAAGCGCCTCTGCCTGCTGAATCATCTTACTGGCCCTCTGCAGGATTCTTTAACTCACATTGCTCCTTAGTTTTGCATAGGATGAAATGGTGAGTTTCCTAAAGTCAAGGACAACATGTTGGTGACTTTATATTGTTCAAAGTACTTAAGTGTAACAGATGCTCAGCAAATACACTGGGAAAATGCATTCACTGTACAGCAGACCAAAGCATGCTCCTTTATTCTAAATGCTTATAGCATGTAGGGGCAGTAACAAGACCACACCCCTCTTCTTGGGACACAAACTCCAGAAGACACCAACCTAACAACAGCATGAGCCAACCTACAGACTTTGTCCACGCCAGCATCTCAGGCTGCCCATTATGCTGCCATGGGGACATGAGCAAGAAGGAAGACCACTCTATTCTTGAAGGCACCAGGGAGAACCCCAACTACAAAGAGCTACCACCAACACCCTTGACTGTTGGGGACCCCTGCTGTGTAAGGTAGCAGTCTCTCTATGTCCGGATAGCCCACGGGGCTCGGAGTTCATATGTAGAGACTTTTTTTTATCAGCAGGGCGCCTTTTTATTCTTTTTCTGACTCACCTTTTGAAGTGGCTGCCACAGATGCCCTACCAAAAACATGGCTCTGGCATAGGAACTGCCAGATTTTCCTGTGTGATAATCAAACAATGTCTGGCAGCCTGGCAGGAGCACCACCACATGTAAATGAGGCATCCTAAAAGCACCTATCCATTAAGGCTTTTGCCACTGCCCCCACAGTATAAAATATCCTGGTTTCCCCTAATTAATCGGAGCTGAATCACTAAGACCTGGAGCGGTACTGAGCTGGGTTCTGTGTCTTACTGCCTACGATCCAGTCTCTCCGGAGAGGGCTGTCTCTTCGTAAACCACGACTCACAGAGACCCTGCTTTCGCCGTTTCTCGCACCTCCCCTCGTGACCTGGTTGCCAACGGGTCTCGAACTTAGAGGGAGTGCACGGTGGAAATTGAAACGGAACCCAACTGGGCAGCTGACAGTGGTCCTAGAGCCGCCAGCTCCGGCAGCAGAGACCCTCAGCAACGCAGTGTGTGAAACCCGCGCACTCCAGCAGCAGAGAGCCAGGGACCCAAACAGCAGACGCGGCCCACGGGACCCGCCGCACTCCAGCGACGTGTGGGAGACCGGCGCCACGCCCAGCAGCTGGTGCTCCGTGAAACCCGCACGCCTATATCTGGCGCCCAACATGGGACCCTCTGAACTTCGCGCCAGCCAGCATCTGGTGCCCCCGGAAACACAGGATTTGTGAGTATATTTTCTTTCTTTCATCTCCCATGAGGAGACTAAAAAGGCAGCTGTGCCCCCAAGCTTCCCCACTCATGGGGCCTGACAAATCTCTCTTTCGTCTCCCATCAGGAAAATAAAAAAATAGCTGCACCCCCAAGCGACCCCACTAGTGGGGCCTGACCCTTTCTCTTTTCTCTTTTCCTCCTTCTAAAATTAAACTTCCCTAATTGGTTTTGTTATCCTGCCCCCCAGGGCATTCAAGCCACAGCTAAAACCAGTTAGGTAAGAATTTAAATTAACTAGCCCCTGTGGAGCACCTGGCCAAACAAAAGATTTAAAAGTGCCATTTTTTTTTCTTTCTGCAGTCTAAGGCTT
>NW_008360306.1:1651108-1652488 GCF_000622305.1 Nannospalax galili
AAACTTTCTTACGTATCTGGCTCGTAAAAAAAAAATCCAAGAAAGACATAATTTTCCCCTTTCCTTTTTCCGGATAATGGCAGCCATCCAGCAATGCTTAAAAAACCCACCTAAGATTGAGGAAAGCTTACAAGCACCAGAAAATAATAAAGGAGAGGTTTTAAGCAATTAAAAAAACCCTGTAGACTGCCCAGTAACAGATTCAACAGCCCAAAAAATAAAATTTGACCAAGTCAGACAAAACACACCCATCAACAAAATTAACTCTTACCCCCCTCTTGCTGATTTAACAAGCCCAGATGTTAACGCCCAGACTTCAAAAGCTCCCAAAGATCATCAGGTAAATCCCCCTCCCCCTTCACCTCGGCTGCCACTGCCTGTGGCGCCGTTCCAGCCACGCCCTACAGCCACAGAGCAACTGTGTAATCTTAGGGATAGTGGAAGTTGCCAGCCTCAATGGCCTCAGGACCCCCAAATCCCACCAGTAGAGGCTTTTCCTGTTAACTTACAAATAACAAGGCAACACCCACTAGGTAGAGGCTTTTCCTGTTAAGTTACAAATAACAAGGCAACGGCCACTAGCCTGGTACCCACTCCCTGCAACAGAACTTAAAGAATTGTGCCAGGCTGTACGTGAGGATGGAATTCATGCTCCATGGACAAAATCTATACTACAAACATTTAATACTAATCTGCTTACCCCCCAGGACTAGAGGGACATCTGTAGATCTACCCTCCCCAGTCCATTATTTGTACAATGGGAGGCCTTATTTAGAGACGAATGTCTAATGTAGGCTAAAAGAAATAACACTCATAATCAGCAGCTAAGACCCCAACAAGGGCAGGATCCACCACCTGAATTCATAGATTGAAACTATGACCAGCTTTTTGGTCAGGGCAACTTCTCCACAAAAATCCAGCAGGCTGCAATTCCTGCTGGCTGTTTTGAGCAAGTTCGCTTATGTGCATTACAAGCCTGGGACTGCCTAGCCCCCTTGCCCACTGGGCCTGGAGAGACTTCTTCATTAACTTTTTTAAAACAAAAGCCAACTGAGGCTCTCCCAGACTTTATACTAAGAGTGCAAGCCAGTTTAGATAGAAAAATAACAGATCCTGCAGCCAAAGCAATGCTTTTAAACAGCCTTGTCTGGGAAGGGATGACCCCTGAGCACAGACAAGCATGCCAGGGACTAAAAAATGAACATTATGACAAATGGATTGTGGCCACCCATGACATTGGGACTTCCACGTACCAGGCCTCCTCCCTTGCCCAAGCCCTTGTAGTCACAACCCAATCCAACTCAAAGTGCTTTAAATGTGGAGAAACTGGACACTGGAAAGAAAATTGCCCCAAAAATGACTCAGCTGCCACTCGACCCC
>NW_008360306.1:1652617-1652780 GCF_000622305.1 Nannospalax galili
TAATCGCTGGCGTATTAGAATAATAAAAAAAATTCTACCCAGGTGCATTCTCTAGGTACCCCACAGGTGACTTTCATATCTCTCCACAGCTTGCACCTACAGCTAAGTCTGTGCTAACTCATCATAATATTATTCTACAGGAAAAACAAACAGAGGATGACAG
>NW_008360306.1:1653233-1692544 GCF_000622305.1 Nannospalax galili
TCACCGGATTATCCAGCCACTCTTCTCAGCCAACTGTATGTAATTTGGTCCTAATCACACATGGTCTCCTGGATTTGGGGAAGGCTAAAATATACAATCTGGTGAAGACTAAGAAGAGAAGGCATGATCCATGCTGAGTAAAGGCTTTCCAGGGTGCATACCCTCGGGTCATACATACACCTCAACAACACTTCAGTTATCTCTAAGCCTTTGAGAGGGAACTGACACTGACTCTAACCACTTCAACAGCTATCAAAATACCTGAAAGAAAATCCTGAATCCATTGCCCTCGAGTCCAGCCTTGGCAGACAAAAGAAAAATGAAGAGGAACCCAATAGAAAGATGCTTTTTAAGGCTATCATTAAGAAATCCCTGTTGGGGAATCCTGCTGTGAGGGTCACAGTCTTCCATGTCCGGATAGCTCTAAGGAGCTCTGTGCCTGATGGAAAGACTCCTCTTTTCAACAGGGGGCCTCCTACCTCTCTTTCTGACTCACCTTTTGAAGTGGTCGCCACAGATGCCCTACCAAAAACATGGCCTCTGGCATAGGAACTGCCAGGTTTTCCTGTGTGATAATCAGACAATGTCTGGCAGCCTGGCAGGAGCCCACCACCACATGTAAATGAGGCATCCTAAAAGCACCTATCCATTAAGGCTTTTGCCACTGCCCCCACAGTATAAAATATCCTGGTTTCCCCTAATTAATTGGAGCTGAATCACTAAGACCTGGAGCTGAGCTGAGTCACTGAATAAAGGAGCGGTACTGAGCTGAGTTCTGTGCCTTACTGCCTACGATCCAGTCTCTCCGGAGAGGGCTGTCTCTTCGTAAACCACGACTCACAGAGACCCTGCTTTCACCGTTTCTCGCACCTCCCCTCGTGACCTGGTGGGCAACGGGTCTCGAACTTAGAGGGAGTGCACGGTAGAAATTAAAACAAAACCCAACCAGGCAGCTGACAGCGGTCCTAGAGCCGCCAGCTCCGATAGTAGAGACCCTCAGCAACGCGGTGCGCAAAACCCGCGCACCCCAGCGGCGGAGAGCCAGGGACCCAAACAACAGATGCGTCCCGTGAGACCCGCCGCACTCCAGCGATGTGTGGGAGACCGGTGCCACGCCCAGCAGCTGGTGCTCCGCGAAACCCACACGCCCATACTTGACCACCAGAGAAAATGTGATATAGCTTCAGCCTTAGGGTCCCTCTTCCCCTCAACTCTCCTCCAACAGAATATTCGGGTATGTTTTGGAGGCCAGCCCCTGGGCTAGACTCCATCAGGGATGGACAAATGGTGAAGGTGCAGCACATCCATGCTGAGGCACCTACCTGCATTGCGAATCCTCTCTTTGTACTGCTGGTCCAGCTTTTTCATCCTCTTCTGATATTCCTGTAACGTACCTGATTGAATGTTTGCGAAACAGAAAGTAACTCTGAAAATCAATCTGCTTATGCACTTTTTTTCCAAAAATCATTTTCTAGCACCAACAGTGTTTGTTTTAGCAACACTGGAAAAGAAAAAAAGCCCAGGAGAGCTGCACCTGAGAGGAGTTAACTGGATGTGGGCTCTGGGCTACAGCACACGGCAGATACCACCCAAATATTATGTGGCACCCACCCCCTGCCTGTGGATTGCTCTCCAGGGAGTGAGGGTGGGCGGAACAGCAGAGAGCCAAGTGACTCTGACCTCTGGGTCCTACGGCCTAAAATAAGGGGCCTCCTTGGAGAAAGCCCAGCCTCCTTCAGTGAAGTCTAGGTCAAGGATAACCAGGAGACCTTCCTGCAATGGTCAAAATGCTCTACATTTGCAAAGTCCAATCCAGGCGCTACTAGCCATATGGAGGCTATTTTAACACCTAAAATACAATTAGTACAACTCAGGAATTAGAATACTAATTTTATTCAATTAAATGTAAACAGTCACATGTAGCTGGTAACAAAAATCAGATGACCCAGGTACAAATTCTGAAACTCCTGCCTGCTCCCTGTTCTACCCCCAGGGTCTGATTTGTGAGGGAGTGTTTTCTGATACAAGGGCTGTCTGTTGGCCAGTCCAGAGGAATGGACCTCCAGCAACTGATGCCTAGTGGAAAAGCAGTCTCACTAACAAGGGGCTCCGTGACATGATGGCAGAGGAGCCACCCCGCCACATCCTCACACTGGTCTAACACTATGCTCCAGGCTCTTCCTTCTTCACTTGGCAGATGACACAAGATGAGATGACACACCCCAAAGTCCTATTCCTAGAGAGCAGCAAAGCTGGTACCAACTTCTCATAGAAGGGCAGAAGATGCTCTGGGCCCCAAGCTGCCAAATCAATGTAACTTATAATTTGCCAAGAAAGACAACAGCGAGGCTAACCGATAGACAATTAACATTCAGCTTAGGAGGCTTAGGAGAGCAAAGCTATGTTCATTCAGAGAGAGAGAGAGAGAGAGAGAGAGAGAGAGAGAGAGAGAGAGAATGTACCACAGAATTCATGTGGAGGTCAGTGGACAACCTTCAGGAGCTGATTCTCTCCTTCCACCATGAAGACTCTGGACACTGAACTCGGGTCATTAGGCTTGGAGGTTAGCACTTTTACCTGCTAAGCCATTTCACAAACCCACAAAGTCCCTCTTTAAAGAACAACAGAAAAGGGGCTGGAGAGATGGCTCAGCAGTTAAGAACACTGGGTGCTCTTGCAGAGGACCTGGGTCTGATTCGCAGCACCCACATGGCAGCTAACAACCATCCATAACTCCAGTTCCAGGGAATTCGATGCCCTTTTCTGACCTCCTTGGGCACTGCACAACACAGGTACACCTACCTACATACAGGGAATACACTCATACACATAAAATAAAAACTAAAAAACAACAATAACAACAAAAACCTAGCTTTAAGCATAGTGGTTTTCAATTCATGCCCAATAGAAGGCCCCAAATGAAATTTAACTTGAAGAATTTGCTACATACTGAAAACAAATTTTAAGAAAGTTTGAGGGGGCTAGAGACATGGCTCAGTGGTTAAGAGTGCTGACTGCTCTTGCAAAGGACCTGAGTTCGATTCCCAGCACCCACATGGCAGCTAAGAACCATCATTAACTCCAGTTCCAGGGGAATCCAACGCCCTCTTCTGACCTCTGTGGAACTGTACAACACGGGTGCACTTACACACATGCAGGCAATACAAACATACACATAAAAATATTAAAATATTCTTTTTAAAAAGTTTGATAATCACTTTTTGGGGGCTAGAGAGATGGCTCAGCAGTTAAGAACACTGGTTGTTCTTGCAGTAGACCCATGTTCGAATCCCAGCACCCACATGGTAGCTAACAACTGTCCATAACTCCAATTCCAGGGGATCCGACAGCCTCTTCTGACCGCGGGCATTGCACGACATGGGTGCACTTACCTACATGCAGGCAATACACTCATATACATAAAAATAAAAACAATAAATAAAATATTAAAAAAAAAAGAAAATCACTTTTCTGATGAGAAAGCAAAATGTGTAGCAGATAGCTAAAACAAAGCAGACAGACTCTGTGAGGGTGATTAAAGAGAGAGGTAGGTATACAGACTTCAAGAGCTTGTGAAATGAGGGCTCTGTGAAGGCAAGTCATCACATGCCTACCTTCCTGTAGCTGCTGCAGCTGCCTCTTCAGAGAAGCCAGCTTGTCCTGGTACATCCTGGAAGAGAAGAAGAGCTCAGTTCCCAGACACTGCACACACCACAAGCCATCCTGGGACAGGCACTGCTCTTTAGGAGAGAGTCACAGGAAAGTCTGATTTAAAAGGTTCCAGCTGAAGGGAATCACAAAAAGACAGGCTCCTGAGTTCCTGAGTCATGTCCTAATTTTGTGCATTTCCCATGAATCAATCTAACATGTACAAATGTGAGAACAGCAGATGCCGATAAAAGCCTATGGTAAAGAGGCTTTTAAGGTACGTAAGAACATACACAGAACAGTTGAAAGAACAGTGCCACTTCCTAGTTTGCCCCTAAAACGGAGAAGATGCATAGATGACATTAAATACAACCTTTGTATCAACCCAACAACTAGATCATAAATGGCAAAAGGGGGCTGTCCAGCTGTGTCATTAGGGAAAGGTGCTTGCCCAATGGCCTGAGTTCGATCCCCACAACCCACAGGGTAGAAAGGGGAACCAATTCACACAAGCTGTTCCTGACCTCCACTCAGCAGCACGGCATACACATGCCTACACACATGCAAAGCAAATCCATAAAAATGTAATTTTAAAAGATATAAATGACAGAGGAATAAGATAATGTCTCAGTATATTTTTTTCCTCTACAGATAGCACAGTCATGAAAACAGAGTCAACAACCTTCACATCCTCTTTAAATCATTGCCTTTTCAGGATCAGAAAAATAATACTAATTCAGGCTCAAAAGGTAGAATGCAGGATGTACTTACAGCACCAGCTGGGGTGAACACAGCATATATTAAGCAAGAGAAGGTGGTGTGTTATTTTTTGCCTCTCATACCAATGGATTAGAGGCAATTTTACTCCCCAGCAAGTCTGAGCTGTGAATTCCACGTGCAAATCATATTTTTGGCAATATTTTTGCTCCTACCTGAGAAACATTCCCAATTTCTCAGGGGCAAAAACAGGACTTGCAGCCTAAGATAAACCATACAATGTACATAAGGCAGACAAGCCTTTTAATTGCTCAAATAAGGCCAACAAATCCAACCCACCTGTCTGCAGGAAGGATGAGCAGCCTTTGGAGCCCTTGGTCCACCTCTTTCAGGGGAGACCTTGAGCACTTCCTGATGCTCACCTGAACTCATTAGAGGTGTTTAGTTTCAAACTCAATGGTTGTCTAGCTTGCTACGGAGATACTGTCAATCAAAAGCTGTCTCTAAAAATGATGCATAAACATGGCAGATGCCTAGACCTTGCCTTAGAAGTCTATGGAACCCAGGGCATCACATTCCCACCACATGGCAGGAGTCAGCCAATGTTTGTGACTGAGTCTATCTCTGAAAGGGAATGCTTGCACAGTGAGAAAGGAAAACAGGATAAAGTCAACTACTCTGAGATCACTTCCAGGAGGAAGAGGAAGTGTGTGAGATGCATTTCAAATGTGCCCAAGTCCATCAGCAAAAAGCTATCAAGAAAGAAAACCAAACAGAGTTTCAGAGTAAAACTGAGAACACACGCATCAACTATTAAGTTAAAACCTTGTTTAGCGACAGTCAGACCTGATTGAGTTACCCACTTTGGGTTTCAAAGCCTGAAAAGGAAGACACAACCCAGAGGACAGCCACACACATTTGGGAGAACCTAAAGGGACGGAACACGGCCCACTGGCTTATAAGAACTGAACAGCTCAAAACCAAGAGCCTTAAAATAACTGGGTGTCGCGGTTCATATCTGTAATCCCAGCACTTGGGAGGCTGAGGCAGTTCAAGGCCACCCTGGGCTACAAAATGAATTCTAGATCAGCCTGTACCACAGAGTGAAACCTACCTCAAAAAATAAAAACAAGGGACTGGAGAAACGGCTCAGCAGTTAAGAGCACTGACTGTCTTGCAGAGGACCCAAGTTTGATTCCCCCAACACCCACATGGCGGCTAACCAACTGTCCATAACTCCAGTTCCAGAGAATCCAATGCCACTTTCTGACCTCTGTGGGCACTGCACGACACGGGTGCACGTACCTACATTCAGGCAATACACTCATACACATAAATAAAAATAGTAAACAAAAAACAAAATAAAAACAAAAAACAAACCCAAACTTAGTGAACATATCTCCTCGGACCCTCCAGCTAGGCATCCAATAGAAGCAGGGGTGCGACACTGACATGCACCTGTTGACCCAGGTACTTGAGGGGCTGATGCAGGAGCATGGCTGGAGCCCAGAAGTTTGGGACCAGCCAGGGCAACACATAAGACTCTGGCTTTTGGTTTTTGCTGCTGGTTTTCTTTTTCTTTTAAGCACATGTGGCTGTGTCTAAAGACCAAGAGAAGGCGAGGTGAGGATGTGTGAAAGGAACAGATCAGCCAGAGCAGCAGGGTAGGAAGGAGTCAGCAGCCTACCCTCCCTTCCCTGAAATCTCAGAACACCTAGCACATTGGCTAGCATGGGGGTGGAGGGTGCTGCAAGATACTGGTCACCATCTCTGAGCACCCATTTTCACATCTAAGAATATACACAGTAAAGGGTCCCCTTCCGTTTTTCTATGGCCTTACTCCCCTGCCCATCACTTCCATCTTGATTCCTCCTAGCCTACCCTCCAAAGACCCTCATAACAGGAGACTGAGTCAGCGTGACTGAAGGGGAAAATTATACAGATATATGTGAACTTTGCAGGCCCTGTGGTCAAAACCACGGAGCCACTACAGAGATTCTGTAGCAACTCTATATTGCAGAAGAGTACAGAGGCCTACTCACTGCTCCTTCATTTCCACGTAGTCTTCTTCATCGTGCTTCGCCAGGTCGGTTTCACTGGCATCCTCAGTGTCTGAGGAAAATGAAGGAAATGTCAATTAAAATCCTAATTCACAAGCTGCTATCACCTGACACAGTAATTCAGGGACTTCTGGAAACAAAGTCCTACTCCATGTGAGCCTCTGTGAACCTACTAAAAGAAGATATGGTGAAAAAAACAAAAAAAGTCTCCAACTTGGGTTTATGCCAAGAGCCTACTTTGATATGAAGCGTAGCCAGAGAGGAGGGCTCAATTAGGCAGTCATGACCAAGGTCACAGAAGCAATATACAATGGTTCACAAAGGAGACAGGGCTCGCAAGACGGCTCAGTGGGTAAAGGCACTTGCTATACAAGCCTAGCAACCTATGTTCCATCCCTGGAACCCATGTAAAGGTGGAATGAGAGAACAAAGTTGTCCTCTGACTTCTACAAGTATGTCAGGGCAGGAGCACCCATCGCCACCCACACAATAAAATTTTTAAGAGAGATGTGAGCATGAAGACAGGATGCCAGGGACACTTAAGGCCTACTCACCACCCAAAACAACCCACTGCACAGTTCTTTCGCACATGCTCACTTCAACGCCTTCACGCCATTTCACATCAGATATACAAGCAATGAACAGGAGGAATCTCCCCCAACAAATCCAATTTTCAAAGTTACACCTAAAAGAAGCAGGAAGGGGCAAAATGGCCTAAAATGACTGTTGCAGAAGGTCTTAAACACCGTTCTTAAACAAGTGGCTGTGTTGTGCATAATTTCCATGGCCCCAGTCCAGCTGAGGGGGGTGGAATCCATTTTGGCTTCACTGCTCCCCCTCGTGGGCATTTAAGCACTGCAGAGTTTCACACTGAAAATCCCCAAGCCCTGCAGGCTTTTGAACGTAGTTGAAAGCAAATTGCAATCTGTTTCTTCTGCTTTATGCTCTGCATAGCCTTTTTGACAGGCTGTTGCAGGCCCAGGTCTCTACAAGCCCATCTCCTTCCCTTCAGTGGAAGGGACTTCACAGAGGTCCTGTCAGGAAGCAGCCAGCTCCATCACCACGCACTTGAGAGACTGAGATTAGTAACACAATTCTACAATTGGCCTAGCGTTTGCTTTACAGCCCACTTAGAGCCAGAATAGTCCACTCCGCCCACATACAGGCCTCTACCTCCTCTTCTCCCTCGCCTTTCCGTATCTCTCTCCTCCACCTGGCTCCTTCCTCAATCTCTGTAGGTGTTCCTCATTACTTGCCAAAGGGTAAACAAAATCCAGATGGAAAAGCCCGGTTCAGAGACACAATCATGAAAATGCAGAGTCCAGGACAGGACAACAAACCCTCCCTCCCCCTTGCAACTATGTGGAAAAACATCCGCTTAGTGACAGAGTCAGTGCCCATGTCATTTAATCCTCACACCTATCCATGAAGTAGGAGATAATAACAACTCCACTGCAAGTGGGTAAACCGAGACTGGAAAGCTTAAGGTTGCAAAGCTTGGGTAAGTACCAGCCAAATGCATACTTCTGGCTGATTCCAGGTCCCCAGTTGGAGCATTCTGGGGAAAGGGGAAGTTGGGAGCAAGGAAACCAAGACGGGCCTTACTCTGATCCTCTTAGATGAAGACAAAAAGGGGCACTATTTCTTAAAAGGACCTTCACCCCCTACCCCCATAACTGGAGAACACACACACCTGGGGCGCTTTCCGGGAGGGGTTGGGGGGGTGACATCCCAGCCCCGCCCCTCCCGCAGCCGCGCCTGTTCCCCGGTCCCCCGCCCCCCAGGTCCCCGGCCCCAGGCCCTACCTTCGTCCGACTCGCGGCCCCGGCAGCTGCGCTCGTCGTCCTCGGCGCTCTCCAGCTCCTCGTCGTCCTCGGGGTAGTACTCCGGGGCCGGCGGCGCTGCAGCCGGGGCGGGCGCCGGAGCCAGCAGACCCGCGGCGCTCATGTCGCCGCCTCGCGCCGCAGCGCAGCGTGTCCCGCGGAGATCGCGGCCGCCTGCCTGAGGTCCGGACAGCCCCCACCTCACCGAGAGGAAGTCACGGCCACCCAGTCTCCGTCTCCGTCGGCGCCGAGCTCCGCCCCCAGCGCCCGCGCTCGGCAACTGGGGCCTCGCGTGACCGGACACTTCCGGGTCGCGAGCTGCCCGGCGACGGCCTGACTCGGCCATGCTGGAGGCGACGAGCCAGACGCCGGGCGCCGCTTCCTGACAGACTTCAGCCCCTTCATCGCTGTCTTAAAAATCCTCAACTGGTCACGGGGCGGGGCACGGGCTGGTGTCTCTGGAGTCAGGCAGATCCGTGGACAGCCCTGCCTGCCGTCAGGACCCCGAAGTTCTGGGACACTTCTGAAAACGGCCGCCAGGCGGCGCGCAGAGCCAAACCTAAAGCGGTGATGGAAGCAACCCTAGGGGCGGAGGCTTTGCCAGGCCTTGGACAGGTGGCGTGGTCTCTGACCTGAGAGTTCTCTAAAGCCTAGACAGCCAGAGCGTGGGTGATCAAGCAGAACAGGGGTGTCTGGCTCCGCTCCTGCTTTTCTTGCAGCCTAATTAAGAATTAAGGTCCGGCCGGGCGTGGTGGTGCACGCCTTTAATCCCAGCACTTGGTAGGCAGAGGCAGGTGGATCTCTGTGAATTCGAGGCCAGCCTGGTCTCCATTGGCGATTTCAGGCCAGCTGCGGCTACAGGAAGACTTTGTCTCAAAAAGACCAAAAAAAAAAAAAGAGTTAAGGTCCGATGCTGCTGTTCCATTGTGGGTCGGGTAAGCCGTGCTAACCCAGGCCTTGTGTATACTATTCTTCTGAATAGGGTTACTCAGTAAAGTGTTCTCCCGCTTTTTTAAAAGAGCTGCTGCCCCTCTTTCCTTGAGTATTTTTTTAAGGTGTTTTGCATAATCCAGTAACTTGTGAATTAGCTAATTCTTAGGTTAGGAAGTACAGCATTTGCCCACAGGAACTAATGTGGCTAAAATTCAAAATACAAGAACTGAGCAGCTACACGTACTAATTTGTGGGATTTTTGTGCCAAAAATAACACAGGGTTGTAAGTTTAACTCAAGAAAAAAAAAAAATCTGATAGCTTGGGTCTATAGTTCCAGCTACTCAGGAGGCTGAGGCAGTTAAGATGACAAGATCAAGGCCTGCCAGGCCTACAGAGTTCAAAGCCAGTGAGAACGCCTTAGTGACCCTGTATCAAAATAAAGTGAAAAGAGGGGTCTGGAGAGATGACTCGGCTGTTAAGAACACTGACCTTGCAGAAGACCTGGGTTTGAATCCCAACACCCACATGGCAGCTAACAACTGTCTGTAAGGCCAGTTCCAGGGGATCTGACAGCCTCTTCTGTCCTCTGCAGGCATTGCATGACGTGGGTGCACTTACCTGCATGCAGGCAATATACGCATACACATAAAATAAAAATAATAAAATATATATTTTTTTAAAGTGATGCAGTTCAGTGATAGCAGGAGACCTTAGCTTCAGTCTTTAGTATATGAAAAAAAAAAAAGAAGGATGTGTCAAAAAAAAAAAAAAAATGACCCCCACAGAAAAGTCAAGAAATTGCAAAGTTTATCACTGATGCAGAGACAGGGTAGAACCTAACACAGTATTCTGATTTGCCCATCCTTTGGGATCAAATTGATCTCCAAATTGCCTCCCCCCTCCCAGACATCTGAAAATGAGAACATTCATCTCAGTTCTATTTATTTTGACATTTCCTATTTCCTACCTTGTTTTAATTAAAATCCTGGCTCACTTTGTAAGGAATGTTTCCTCCCAACAAAATGCAAGAATTTCTAGAGCAGAATGCTGGGATGACTTTTCCTATAGGAATCATCCTCAGTGCACAGGCAGAATTTCCGAACTGTTTCTTGACCCAAGGATGAAGTCATCTTCCCCCTCCCCCTTTTTTTTTCTTGGCTGCTGTTGGATCACATGTAAATTATCTGTAATCAACAGTACTGAGCAACTTGAACTCCTATCTCTAGCAATGTTCATAAAGCAGAAAAATAACTGGCAACATTTTTGAAATCAGAATTCACTGATAAAATGAATCAAAAAGAAGTTGAGTTTTGTTACTAAATAGTTAAGTCGTTTCAAGGAGCTGGGCCTTTTTTTTCAGTCTTAGTTATTATGTCATCTTGGTTTCAGGTGCCATGTGTTAATGGTCCCGCTTTTTTTTTTTTTTTTTTTTTTTTTTTAATGTACTACAGAACGCTACAGAGACTCAGTTAAACCTTTGGGTGGTGACAGTTTACCCAGTTTTTTCTGTGGAGACGGCAACTGCAGAACTGGTCAAATGAGCACTTAACTACTAAGTATTCTTTAGTGAAGAGGGAAACTACTTTAAAAAATTACCTCATGACTGGTCTTGCCCAACTTTCATAGTTATTTGCTATGAATCTGTACAGTGTCCTTAGGCCTAAAAAACACCAAATTCCCTCAAATTCAAGTTTCACCCCCTTAAAGTCTTCCTCTGTAGCTCTCCCAAATATGGTACTCAGCCACCCCATTCAGGATCTACCCCAGAACTAGACCTAAAATTGAAATCCTGCAGCCCCACATTTACAATATCTGGTGTCTTTACAGTCAGCCTCTGTGTTTCTGACCATCCAGCTTTAAGGGGAAGCATCCAGATTGGGAGGAAGTATGATTTTCAAACACATAGTGGGGTTTTTTGTTTGGTTTGGTTTGGTCTTTTTGAGTCAGGATCTCTCTGTATCCCCAGCTGGCCTGGAACTCGGTATGTAGACTAGGTTGGCCTTGAACTCACAGAGATCCGCCTGCCTCTGCCTCCCAAGTGCTGGCATCAAAGACCTGTGCCACCACACCCAGCCTTCAAACATAGTGTTTAGCAGAATCAAAGTGTGTTCCTGAAATGAAACTATTTCTTGTTAAAATTATGGTGAGAAAGGTAGTTTTCAGCTTTGTTGCTGACTGAATCAACATATCCAGTTCCACAAATAAGTCAGAATGGGTCCCGGTGTCTGATGCACTTTCATCCCTGGCAAGTTCTGTCTTTCAGCTTCGCCCAGGATGAGTCTGGGTCATTGAAGGTTGCACTTGGGGTAAAGGGCGGTGTCCTTTTGCCATGGGTTCACACAAAACCAGTAAATCCATGGCTGTGAGAGGTCATGTTAATGTGTTTGCGGGAACCTTGCTAAAACTAACAGGAGTTCCCTGACCACAACTCCTCACAATCAGATTTTTTGGGGTTTTTTGTTTTGTTTTGCTTTTGGCTTTTCAGACAGAATCTATCTAGCTCAGGCTGGTCTTGAACTTGCGATCCTCTTGCTTCTGCCACCTGGGTATTGAGATTACAAGTGTGGCCTCTTATCCAGCCAAAATGAATATTGTCTTCATTTTGGACCTATCAAAATGTGTCCCGACCGTGCTAAGCACTTAGCTGTTGTACTCATCTACTTTATTGCTTCTACCCCCTTCCAACAGCAGTAAACTGACGCCTGCTGAAACAAGGCAAGGCCCGAGAGCCAAGGACTGTCTACTCGTCCCAGGCGAATAGACTGACTTTTGGAGGACTGACTAAGCTGTGCAAGGTCCCGCGGGAGAACCGGGGCCAAACGCTCTCCCATGGTGGGCTTTAGAAACCTCCCGAGACAAGCAAGGGCGTGGGGAGGAGAACCACGAACTTTGAACCTAGCGCAGCTCAAATATTAGTGACCGCACCCTGGCGGGCCGAGAGCAACTCAAGCTTCCAAGTCTTCCGCGTCTGGGGAGGCCCCGCCTATAGCCCCGCCCCTATCCCCGCTCCACAGGCTCCGCCAATCCCCTAGCTCCATCGGCCGCTCGGCTTCCCAGGCACGTCCAATCGAACACCTATATGCGGCCTGGGCCCCGCTCCCCGCGATCGGGGAAGGACTATAAAGAGCCTATGAGCTCAGAGCTGGGGGCGGGGCCGGGGGCGGGATCATGTGGGGGCGGGGTTGGGGGCGGGGCGCGCTCGGCGCAGTCCGGTGCGATTGGCCACCCCTGGCAGAGCCGCACCTCGGACAGCAGCGGCAGCGGCCGCGAGGATCCGGGCGGTGCGCGGCGGGGGTCCTGCGTGAAGAGTGGGGCGCGACGCGGAGAGCGCGGGCGGACGCTGCGCGCGGCGACTCCGCACCGGAGACCCGGCCTGGGGGCCGCCCGGATCCGAGAGCGACTCGAGACAGTGCGAACCCGAGCGGCGGCGCTGCACGGCCGGTGACAGCAGGCTGAGGTGAGCGCGGGGGACAGCGGAGTCCCCGCGGGGCTGGGCAGTGCGTGAGGGACCGAGAGATGGGGCGGCGTGGGGAGCAGGGAACCCGGAGGGACGGGACGGCGTGGTGAGCAGGGGACCCACAGGGACGGGACGGCGGGGTGAGCAAGGGACCCGGAGGGACCAGACCGTGGGGAGAGCCAGGAGACCTAGAGAGACCGGGACGGCGGGGTGAACGAGGGAACCTAGAGAGACAGGACCGTGGGGTGAGCGAGGAGACTCAGAGGGACCCGACCGTGGATGAGATGAGCGGGTCCCCGCGGGGGTGGACAGTGCGCCGGGGCCTCTGAGACAGGACGGCGGGGTGAGCAGGGGACCCAGAGGACGGGACCGTGGGGGTGAGCAGGCGACCCAAAGGGGCAGGACTGCGGGATGAGCGAGCAGACCCCGAGAGAGACCTGGACAGTAGGGTGAGCGGAGGGGACCGGGAGAGGGTCTGGACTAGGATGAGTTTAAAGGTACCTCGGGAGGGATGAGATGGCTGTATAAGTTAGGAGACCGGGAGAATGACCCCCACGGTGGGATGAGTGGAGAGAACTAAGAGGGACCCAGACGGCCGGGAGGGTGGAGGGGTCACAGGTTGACTGGAGGGTAGGGATGAGTGGAGGGGACCCCGAGAAGGACCCAGACAGTGGGTCAGTAGTGGGGACCGAGGGGTGTGGCGGAATGAGCGAGGAGTCCCCCAGAGAGACCTGGACAGTGACGTGAGTGGCGGGGTCCAGGAGAAGGACCTGGACATTGGGTCAGTGGGGGAAACCCCGAGAGGGGCCGGGACAGCGGAATCAGCAGGGGACCAGAGAGGACCAAGACCCGCAGGATGAAGGGAGGGGACCCAAGAGGGACGGGGACCCGGACAGAGGAGTAAGAAACTCCAGAGGAGGCCCGGGGAAATGACTGAAGACCAGGAACACTCGAAGGGAGGCTTAGGACAGCTGAGGGAGGGGAGAGGTCTCCAAGAGGGGACAGAAAAGCGAAGCGAGGACTGAGGGACCCGGAGAAGGGCCAAGGAGGGAGAGTTTGGGGACAGGGGTGGGTGAGGTGCCAGGGAAGAGCTTGCGGAGCTTGAGTGCACAGGTCCAGGACTGGGCAGCTGGGAATAGCGCTGGCAGCCGGGGTTAGTGAGTGGGGACCCCGGCAATGCTGACCAGAGATGCTTGAAGCACTGATACCTGGACACTGCTACTCTGGGTCTAAGAATTCGAGGTCTCTGTGAGGGCTGAGTTCCGAGACGCTGGAGGGGGATCATGTGATGGACCCTGGAGTGGAAGGCACAGACTCAACAGGGCTGACAGAAAGATTTGAAAAGATCAGAGCACCACCTGACCTCTTGTCACTAGCCTGCTTACTTCCCATCCTCTTCCTAGAGTTTGACCTGGGGCATTCCCTGATGACAGATCTGGGGGAATACTAGAGGGGCTGCTTCATCCAAGAAGTTGAAAGAGAAAGATCATTTTAGGAGATCCACATTTTGGATTAATTAGGGTATTAATTTTGATAATGTGTGTTCCTGGACTACTGCTTTTTGCTCTGGTCTGTGTTGGTCTGGTTTGATTCTTCCATTTTAGTTCCACAAGGAGTTAAACTTTTTCAGATTAGGCAGCCTGTCTGGTATCAATGTTTACAATGCATACTTAAAGGAACTGAACAGGTTTGGAGTTAGGGTTGTTTAACTTTGATATGTTAGACATAGTTAGAAGGTCATACTAAATTTTTAAAAACAGCTACTGGAGTCACTAAACTAATGACACTTTCCAGGCAAGCCAAGGAGCCAGATCTTCATATTGCAAGTAGACTATGTAGCTTTATCACAGGGCTGATACAAAGAGTGAGAGCAATCAGAAACAGCAGGGGAAAGTGTGTTTGTGTGGGGGGGTCTACTTTGACCTATGTAAAAATTACAGTAATGGAGAGATGGCTCATAAAACTTTTTAAAATTTTATTATTTTTATTTGATATATATGCATGTATTGCCTGCATGTAGGTATGTGCACCCGTGTTGTGCAATGTCCTCGGAAGTCAGAAGAGGCTGTCAGAGCCCCTGGGACTGGAGTTACAGACAGTTGTTAGCTGCCATGTGGGTTCTGGGATTTGAACTCAGGTCTTCTGCAAGAACAACCAGTGTTTTTAACTGCTGAGCCATCTCTCCAGCCCATAAATAAATAATTTTTTAAAAAATTACAATAATGTCTAGGCCAGTTGTTCCTGGTGCTGGGATATGTTGATATGACTCTATAATCCCCTTCCAGATGGCTCCTCCGGGGCCCTTGCTATGGGCAGCAACTTTACATTTGAAATTTCTGAGGAATCATGATGGGTTTTTGTTTTTTCAATTAAGTTTTAGATTAGTATACAAGGCAATGGGTTTTCATTGTGGTATTTTCATGCATCTATTGTATTTCAGTTTTTTAAATTTTATTATTTTTATTTTATGTGTATGAGTGTATTGCCTGCATGTATGTGAGTGCACCCGTGTCATGCAGTGCCGCAGAAGTCAGAAGAGGGCTTCAGATTCCCCCAGAACTGAAGTTAAGGACGGTTCATAGCTGCCATGTGGGTGCTGGGAATCGAACCCGGGTCCTCTGCAAGAGCTGTCAGTGCTCTTAACCGCTGAGCCATCTCTCCAGCCCCGTATTTCAGTTTTTTAAAAATTCATCTTCTCTATTCTTCTGCTGTTTCTTCTCATTTCTCTTCTTCACTGGTTTGTTTTCTTAGAAACTTAGAAAATTATTGTGTTTTTTTTCAATCTTTTATTTGAAATAACAACATAACGTGTAGGCAATACACAACCACTAGACGTGAAGTGAGGATTTCCTCTTCCTTATTCCTCCTTTAGGAGACTCTCTACTACCCTCCTCTCCTGTCAACCTGGTCTACATTTGTAAATGCTTCCACAAAGCTCTCAATCTCTCTGGGTGTGGTTTATGCCTTTAAACCCAACACTTGGGAGGCAGAGGCAGGAGGATCTCTACAACTTCAAGGCCAACCTAAGTTTTGCAAAAGGAGTTCCAGCCCAGACCGGGCTACAAGGGGAGACACTCTCTCAAAAAAAAGAAAAAAAAAAAAAAAAAAGGAACTGGAGAGATGGTTGCTCTGGTTTGGTTCTTAGCACTCTAACAGCTGTCCGTAAGCCCAGTTTCAATACCCTCATCTAGCCTCCAGGGCATCGCATACACATGGTATACTTAATCACAGAGGTAAAATAAAAATTAATAAATCAAAAAAAAATAACTCCTTCACTTTTACTTAAACTCCTGCTCTGAGCCCTGCGGAACTGAGAAAATATTGTTTTAAGGAAATAAGGGAAAATATAATAAACTATTATTTCAGTTACTGTCACCCCTTCTCAGGTTTAGAATGTGTGTGTTATTAGAAAACCTCAGGACTAGAAAGCAGACTCAAGAGGTAAGAGCACTGGCTGCTCATGAGGAGGACCTGGGTTCATTCCCAGCACCCACATCGTGGCTCATATCTCTCTACAACTCCAGATCCAGGAGATCTGATACCCTCTTCTGGCTTCCTTGGGCATTGTATGACATAGGTTCACTTATATACATGCAGGCAGAACACTCATATATATAAAAACAAAATAAGTGTTTAAAAAGGTTTAAGAGAAAACCTTTGGCTGGGTGTGGTCACTCACTCTTGTGATCCTAAGATTCAGAAGGCTTGGACAGAGAATCTTGAGTCGGAGGCAAGCCTGGGCTATAGATTGAGAGCCAACCAGCCTTGGCTTTGAGACCTTGTCTCAAAAGGATAAATAAATAAATAAATAAATAAATAAATCCTTTGCTTGTGTTTATTAATGGACAGCTCCAGCTAAGAGGAAGAAAGGGGAAGTGTGTTATTTCCCAAAGACACAATGTAGGGTTGGGGATTTTCTACCTAACGAGCCCAAAGCCCTGGATTCTGATCCCAGAACAACAGCAACAAATGTAGAGGCTCACCTAGAACTGCTGTTCATTTATTTAGGTGCAGAGGCTCAAGCCTAGGGCTAGGCAAGTGCTCTTCCCACTGAGCTACACTGCTAGCCTCTATGCTATTTAAATCCAAGACAAAAATGACTGAAATTGTTTTCATCAAAGTGATAAGGAATAAAAGGTATGCTCTGTGTAGGGATTTTAGTTGGTGTTACCTGATGTGGAACAGCTCTTATGCAGTGTGGGGAACTTGATGTGGTTGTGAAATTCCCAGCTTTAAGTCCTCCTCTGAGAAACAAGTGATGTAGGGAGAGGCCAGCCCACATAGATCTGACATGCCAGACAGTCTAACTGAAGACGGGGTGAGTGTCATTTTGACTTCAATTTCTTTCTCCAGAATGCAAGGTAGAAGTGAAGTAAAAGTAAAATCAGGTCAGTTAACTGATGCATTATTTAGAAGTGCATATTCACTGTGTGGCATGTGTACTATATAAGATGCTCTGTGGGCAGATTGGGAAGCACAGTCCCACTGATTCTAGAAAGTCATAGACATGTTAGGAGATAAGTTGTTTCACCAACTTGTTAACTCACTTTTGACAGGTACAGATGGCCATTCTGAAGACAAAAACAATGAATTTATTTCCTTATATGAAAAGACAGTGCTGGGCTGTTCTTCTGAGTCATCACAAGACAGCCGTGGCAACCACACCATGCTATGATATTGACCCAGGGGTGAGAAACAGACTGAATTCTTAGAGACAAGAAGGGCCCACAACTTTATTCCCTGGGGAAGATATAAGAAGGCCTGAATTTGGTGAGGATTTTTTTTTCATTGGTTTTAACAAAATGATGTGAGATCTTTTAAAAGGCTCATTTAAAAGGCTTGCTTTCTGTTTAAAAACTATAATCACAAGAGATTCAGAGGAGCTTTACGCTTGCATAGGAGGACTGTAGCAACCTCTGACTGAACACTTTTTAGCTCTTTAACTGTTCTTGGTCTTGGTTTAATGGGATGCCCTGGAAACCTAATAAGCTGCTTTATACTTTCTTTACCTCCTGAGTCCCCTGCAGTAGTGTAGTGACAAACCATTGTAGTGTCAGACACTGCCTAGCTATCTAATTTGGTTTAACAGTCAAGCAAGCCTAAACAAACATTTCCATTGCTTGCCAGTGTTCATAGATTGATTGGTTTCAGTAGAATGAATGAAATCGCAGTTTCCATGCAGTTTTCTACACAGTATTCTATATAGAAGCATCTTTCCTTTCTAATTTCCCCCCAGCTTTAATTTCTTCCCTCTTCCCAAAAAGGAACACAGAAAGACAGATATATGTGTACACACACAGACACACAAACACAGACATGCACACATAGACATAGACAAATGTGCAGATACACAGACACATGGCACATACAGACATGTGCACACACAGACACATGTTCATACACACAACACACACACACACACACACACACACACACAGCAAAGTCCCCATCTGAAACCTTTACTCCTCCTGAGCAGATATCTTTCATTCTCCTTAAGGGAGAGAATTACTGTCACTTACCATAGATACTTTTTAAGTTGTTATTTTGGTGATGTAAGATATCACACTTGTATTTTGTATTTTAGCCTGGGTACATTAATTTGTGGTGGGCTACCTTCATCACCATTTAATTGGCTGTTTTACTATTTGTAAAGCTATTAAATGCTTGTTACTGGTGCTTGAGAGATGGCTCAGCGGTTAAGAGCACTGGCTGCTCTTGCTGAAGACCTGGGTTCAGTTCCCAGCACCCATATGGTGGCTCATAACCATCCTTAACTCCAGTTCCAGAGGGTCCAATTCCCTCTTCTGGCCTCTGCAGGCACTGCCTGACCCAGATGCACTTACATACATGCAGGCAAAACAGTCATACAGATAAAGCAAAAATAAGTAAATTTTTTAAAAATAAAAAATAAAGTTACTGTTTCTTAGATTCAGTTTAGTAGAAGAAAAATAAGTGATATTTATCTATCAATTATACTTATATGATTATTGATTTGTATTGAAATGTATGGATCAGAATGTGATCTAACTCATTTTTAAGCTGGAAGCACCAAATTAAAAAAAAGGAAAACTAGAAGTTTTATAACCAGTAATATTTAAGTTGACAAATTTCATTATTCCAACTGCATGGTGATAAAGTTACCTAAATGCTTGAGATTTTTTAGAGATATTGACACAAATACACATTTGTGGACTGAGGCATGCCATGGTGCACATGTGCAGATGAGAGGACACTTGTGGGAGTTGGTTCTCTCCTTCCATCCTTCCATCATGTAGGTCCCCAGGATCGAACTCGGGTTGTCAGGCTTGACAGTAGGAGCCTTTACCTGCGGAGCCATCTCGTCAGCCCTACATTTATTTTCATATGTTTCACTTTCAGTCTGACACTGGCTTACATCCATGGCAATCAAAGGTTATAGTAATTTAAATATATCATATTTCCCCACTACAATAGATGCCACCAATCAAAGCAGACTACTTTCTTAAATTAATAACTTAATTGGTCTTGGCAGTAGAGACACTAAACAGAATCATAGCTCATGACCAATTTTCCATTCTGTTGAGAACATGAGCCTTTATCTTTTGATCTTATTTTTAAATTTTTTAATATCTTTTATATATTCTTTGATAATTTCATCCATGTATACAATGTATCCCTCTCCTGCCTTCCTGTCTTCTCCCTTTCTTTTTTCTTTTTTTATAATTCACTGAGACCAATTAGTACTGCCTGCTGGAATGTTGACTGATCCTGTTGGCTTGTGCAGGTAACCACAACTGCAATGAGCTCATGAGTGCATCATCCCTGTCATGTCCAGAAGACAGCATTTCCTAGCCCTCCTCTTCAGCAATGTGCCCTGAGCCTTGCAGGGTTGATGTAACTGTCTTGTTTAAGACTGAGCACTCAGAAGTCACTATTCTCAGCACTTTGATCGGTTATGAGACTCTGCATTAACTGCTGACCACCACAGAGACATGCTTCTCTGGACAAGGTTAGAGCAGCAGTAATGTATGGATTTTTACTTTTTGAATAGTGTGTATATAAACACACAAATTTTACTTTATTTATTTAGATGATGGGGATCAAACTCAGGGCCTTGGGGCTGGAGAGATGGCATTAACAGTTAGGAGTGCTTACTGCTCTTGCAGAGAACCCAAGTTCAATTCCCAGCACCACATCAGGAGGTTCACAACCACTTGTAACTCCAGCTCCATAGGATCTGATGCCCTCTTCTGGCCTCCACAGATACCTGCACTCATGTACACATACCCATATACAAACACACACATATAATTTTTAAAATAATACAAATAAATCTTAAAAATATTCTATTAAAAAGAAATGGTTTAAGCTGGGCATGGTGGCACACGCCTTTAATCCCAGCACTTGGGAGGCAGAAGCAGCCAGATCTCTGTGAGTTCAAGGCCAGCCTGGTCTACATAGTGAATTCCAGGACAGCTGGGGCTATAGGGAGATCCTGTCTCAAAAAGACCAAAAAAAAAAAGATGTGAAGACAATGTTTCCTACAAAAGAAGAGAAGAACAAATGTTAGCACTGTTTATCTGCCACATGATACTGTGGAAAGGAAAGTGGCCTTAGACTCAGAACAACCTACACACCTTCCTTGACTCTATTACTGTGCCATCTGCCTGACCCTGAGTAAGTTGGTGGCCTTACAGCGTTAGACTCTCTCCTCTGCAAAATAAGAACAATCCCTCTTGGGATTCTTGGAATGAATGAATCCTGACAAGTGTGGTGACCCGCTCCTGGGAATGGCTCAGTCCATAGCAACAGCTGCTCACTTTAACCCCTTCGCTCTCCTCTGTTGCTGTTTCTGCTGGATGCTCATAAATCAACCACTAAGTCCCGTGACTCCTGAAAGAACAGGAACTAGATTCACATAAAGGGAAACCGAGACTGGAGAGAGGCTATGTTTCTCCAGGGTCACACAAACAGTAACAAGCCTGACCAGGATGACCTAGATCTGGTTGATTGGTTTGTCTTTTGGTGCTGGGGATGGAACCCAGACCTGGGCACAGGGAAGGAAGTGTTCTGCCAGGGGGCTCTGCTGCATCCTGGCTCTGTCCTCTCATGTTGCCTCTTCCACCCTCCATGGTCCAGTCCTGGCCTTAGTTACAGGCCAGGACAGGACTGTGATAGCTGTCCAGTCTCTCCTTTTTGTCCTTCCGATATACACTGTTGCTCTCTAACTCCCACAAAGCATAACTTTGCTTTTGTTTATATATTCAGAGCCTCTGAGAAAGTCTCACGGCCCAGTAAATTAAGTGCAAATTTATCAGCATGTTGTTGGGTTTTGTGTACATATGTGTGTGTGGTATGTGTATGTGTGCATGTGACTTAGTGCATGTGTGGGGGTCTGAAAACAACTTGCAAGACTCAGTTTCCTCCTACATGGGTTCCAAACTCAGGTCTTCAGGTTCTGCAAGTGCCTTTACCTGCTGTGCCATCTTGCCAGCCCAGTCACCATTTTATACACATATCCCATTGCATACATACATGTACATGTGTTTTCTGCTTCCACTGGACTGACCTGCTTAATGGTCACATACTTCCTGCCTGCCATGGCCCTGCCTTTTGTTTGCCTAGATACCTCTCTTCACATCTTCTTTTTATTTTAATTGTTTTCAGTGCTGGACCTGGCCCCAAGACCATGCACAAGCTAGACAAGTGCTCTACCACTGAACTGTAGTGCCACTTTCATGAGAACTGTGACCATGGTCTTCAGTTCTCTCTCCCTAGAATACCCTAAGTACTTGGTGTGTGCTTTTCTTTGGTCTGTAATATTCTCTCTGATAGTATGTTCCATGGCTCAAACTTCTCTTATTCTTCCTAGATTTCCATCTTCTTGATTTTAAAAAGGACAATATCTTATACTTCTGATCCAGTGCCTTGCAACTAATATCTTAATTGTTGAATTGTATTAATTTAAATACTTATTTTAAGTTCAAAATAATATTTAATTATGTAGATAATTCTAGAACATAATTATGGCTGCCAGTGAAGATAACAGGAATAATTCCTAAGGGGAGACTTCACTTCTGACCCCAACAGTTGCCAATGGTAACAAGTACATAGAAACTTCCATGTTCACTTTTAACATTGACAGTAGTCCCTAAGGTACACTTTGACACTTAGTGTTTGGGGCCTGTTACTTTATTTCCTTAGATGGTATTTTTATTAGATGGGCCTTTGAAATTTTGTTCTATTTTCTATGGGTATTAGCAACAGATAAGATTTTCAGGCTTTGGAAATGGCTTAGTCTATAAAGCCCTCAAGAAGACCTGAGTTCAAATCCTCAGCACCCAGGCTGGAGAGATAGCTCAGTGGTTAAGAGTACTGGTTGCTCTTGCAGAGGACCCAGGTTCAAGTCCCAGCACCCACATGGCTAACAACTGTCTTTAACTCCAGCATCAGGGCAGTCCAGTGCCTTCTTCCAACCTCTGTGGGTGTTGCATGACATGGTGCACTTACATACATGCAGGCAATACACTCATACACAAAAAATTAAAAATAATAAAATGTTGGGAAAAAAATATCCTCAGCACCCACAGAAAACGCACATGTGGGTTGGCAAGATGGCTCAGTGGGTAAGGTGCCTGCCACCAATGCCTGGCACCTACAAGGACAGAACCAACTCCTACAGTCTGTCCTCTGACCTCCAGATTCATGATGTAGCATGCGTATGTGTGCAAATGCAGGCATGCTTCCACACGTACAACAACAAATAAACAAATAAATAAAAATTAATTTTAAAAATGTAGAAACCAGGCAGAGGCGCACATCTGTAACCCTAGTTCCAGGGAAGTGAAGACGAGCAGGTCCCTGGGGTCCCCTGGTCAGCCAGCCTAGCTGAATTGTCAAGCCTCAGGATCAGTGAAGGGACCCTGTCTCAAAGAATAATGTGGAGAGACCAAGAAAGATGTCCAACATTGACTGACCTCAGGCTTCCATGAGTAAGTACATGCATAGTTGCCTGTGCACACACGTGTGTACACACATAAACGTGCACCCTCACACACACAGAGTTCTCTGTTATTTGCAACAGAAGGTGGTGGCTCACTTGAGTCATACAATGTGTCATACGATGATGTTCCTAGACACGGCACCTTCCTTTCTGGTATAATCTCTTTGCAGCTACATACAAATAAACTAGTGTGGTGTGGCTGGGTGTGGTGGCGCAGGCCTTTAATCCCAGCACTCAGAAGGCAGAGGCAGGCAGACCTCTATGAATCGAGTCTAGCCTGGTCTACATAGCAAGTTCTAGGCCAGCTGAGGCTACAGGGAGATCCTGTCTCAAAAAAAAAAAAAAAATCCAAGTAAACTAGTGTGGTACTCACCTTTCCTACCAAATTCTCTACAGCACTTACTAACTTCTAATGTACAAAACATGTCATCTGTTTTGTTTGTCTTAAATCCTTCCACTAGCATTTAGAGTTCATGAAGGCAGAGACTTTTTGTTGTTTTATTCAAGGCTGTCACCCCAACTCATAGAACAGTGCCTCCTATGTAGTAGTTGCTTAGTAAATACTTGTTTTTTTAAAAAAAATTTTTATGTGTATGAGTGTGTTGTCTGCATGTGTGTAAGTACACTCCTGTCATGCAATGCCTGTAGAGGTCAGAAGAGGGCGTCAGATCTCTTGGAACTGGAGTTACAGATGGTTGTTAGCCTCCATGTGGGTGCTGGGAACTGAAGCAGGCAGTACTCTTAGCCACTGTCCCATCTCTCCAGCCCCACTTACTAAATATTTGTTAAATGACTAACAGAAATCTGGCTTCAGCCGTTTCTCCAATTTTTTTGCTAAAAAATTTGTTTTGTTTTTTAATATTTTGTTATTTTTTAATTTATGTGTATGAATGTATTGCTTGCATGTATATAAATGTACCCATGTCATGCAGTGCCCACAGAAGTCAGAAGACGGCATTGGATCCCCTGGAACTGGTGTTAGGACAGTTGTTAGCTGCCAAGTGGGTGCTGGGAATTAAACCTGGGTCCTCTACAAGAACAGCCCTCTAAGCATTGAGTGATCTCTCCAGCCCATGTTTGATTTTTGTTTGTTTGTTTGTTCTTTTTTGTTTGTTTGTTTGTTTGGTCTTTTTAAGACAGGGTCTCCCTGTAGCCCCAGCTGTCCTGGAACTCACTATGTAGACCAGGCTGGCCTTGAACTCACAGAAATCCGCCTGCCTCTGCCTTCCGAGTGCTGGGATTAAAGGCGTGCGCCACCATGCCCAGCTTGTTTTGTTTTTTTAAGGAGCCTCACTATGCATCCCTGGCTGACCTGGAACTCACTGTGTAGACCAGGCTGACCTCGAACTCACAGAGATACGCCTGCCTCTGCCTCTGAGTGCTGGGATTAAAAACGTGCACCACCACACCTGGCAGGTTTTGTTATTTTGAACATAAGGAAATAAAAATGCTGAGGAAGAAAAATGTAGTTTGGGAGACTTTCCTTGTCCGTTTTACTCTCTGGGTTTTAGGTTTTATCTGAGCTTCTCTTGTGTTTTACTCCATCTTTGTTTTGTTTGAGTTTGTTTTTATTTTGTTTTGTTGAATACAAATAAAAGCACTTCCTACCACCACACCATAGAGCCAGAAGACCTCATCTCAGGCTGGCAAAAGCCCAGACAAACTGTTCATTGAAAGAAAGCCTGTCTGATGCCTGGGACATCTCCTCAGGCCTGGGACATCTTAGGTGTTAAAGACCAAAATAATAAAATTGGGTGCAGGTGTTAAAAACCAAAATAATAAAATTGCATGTAGGCATCTTATCCTGTTAGAAACATTTCACCTATTTTCCTTAAATTCTGAGATTAATCCTGAAAAATTCGTCAAATCAAGCCTGGTGTTAATTTCGGATTGTTTCCAGTTTTCTGCACTTACAATTAATTGGGTTTAAAATGCATTTTAATCCTGAATTAAGAGGGACTTGGTCACTGGTAACTCACAGTGATGTTTTCTGTTCCCCTGCTGCAGTGCTTGCATGGCCTCCAATGTGTTAGAAACACTAAGATCATGAAAATCTCTACATTTGTGCACAGGGTTCAGGACAAGTCCTGCTTCCCACCCCACACCCCTTACACTGTGTGACTCTCCCACCTCAGCCTCCCAAATGCAGGGCTTGCTGGTGTGAGCCACCAGGCTTAAAAAGCCCTTTGGGGTGGTGCTGGAGAGATGGCTCAGCAGTTAAGAACACTGGTTGCTCTTGCAGAAGACCCAGGTTTGAATCCCAGTACCCACATGGCAGCTAACAACTGTCCGTAACTCCAGCTCCAGGAGATCCGGCAGCCTCTTCTGTCCTCTGCAGGCATTGCATGACACCGGTATGCTTACCTGCATGTAGGCAATACATACATACACATAAAATAAAAATAATATAAATAAAAAATATTTTAAAAAAGAAAAGCCCTTTTGGGTTAAACATGGTAAGCTGGGTGACAATGCTTCTTACAGTGAGCACTAACTACAGTCGACTTTGCAAATTCCTTCAGTCTCCATGTTTATGAAAGTTTTCTCATTTACATACAGAACTCTCAGAATTCCACTAGGTAATACATGAGCAATCATTATAATATCCTAGTGCCTAGAACCATGTTTTGAACAGAAAAAGTGATTAATATGTATTTATTAAGGGAAGTTGACGACTTTTTCAGTGGGGGGGGGCAAGATTGAACCTAGGGTCTTACATACACTTACATGCGCTCTAATGCCAAGCTGTGTTCCCAGCCCTTTTTTATTTTTAAAGATTTATTTTTACACCAGCATGGTGGTGCATGCCTTTAAATTCCAGCACTTGGAAGGCAGAGCAGGAGGATGTCTGTGAGACTGAGACCAGCCTGGTCTACATAGTGACCGGGTGGGCTGGGACTGGGGAGACCCTGTCAAAAAAAAAAGATTTTATTTACTTATTTATATTTAGTGTGTGTGTATGTGTGTGTGTGTGTGTGTGTGTGTGTGTGTGTGTGTATGTGTGTGTATGTGAGATATGTGCAGAAGCCAGGAGTAAGCTTTGGAGCCCGACGTGGGTACTGGGATCTGAACTCCAGTCCTCTGATAGAGCAGTACGTGATGGTCTTAACATTGACTTATCTCTCTGGCCTCTCTCCTTCTTATGTTTTCGAGATAGCCTCTCGGTAAGTCACCCAGACTGTCCATTTGAACTCATTCTGTGGCCTAGGCAGGCCTTGAGTTTGGGAACCCCCATTTCACCCTCTCTACTAGGTAGGATGACAGTCCTGACACAGGCATTCTTTTTTTTGTGTGTGCGTATGAGTGTTATACCTGCATATATGTAACTGCACTGTGTCATGCAGTACCTTTGGAAGCCAGAAAAGAGTGTAGGATCCCCTGGAACTGGAGTTAAGGCTGGTGCTGGGAATCAAACCCATGTCCTCTGCAAGAGCAAGCCAATGCCCTTAACCGAGCCATCTCTCCAGCCCGGGTCTTCCTGTAGCCCCAGCTGGCCTGGGACTCATTACGTAGACCAGGCTGGCCTTGAACTCACAAAAGATCCACCTGTCTCTGCCTCCCAAGTTCTGGGACTAAAGGTGTGAATCACCACACCCAGCTTGACATTCTTAATAATAGTGCATCTTGAAAAAAAAAATCATTGAAAAATCTGTTGAAATAAATTTTCTCCAGCCCTTTCGAATCAGATAATCAATTCATAATGAACCCAGATGGAAAGCTCAGTCCCGACCAGGGTGGTTGTTTCCAGACATTCCTAGCATCGGTCCTGCCAACCTTCAGGCTCCTTCAGCGGGTCACTGGCAAAAAAGAAGGGCAGATTAGCACCACCCATAGGCGCATGCACCTGTGAGGACCAATGGGCGTTGGAAAGGAAATACCTCAGGCTGCCGAGCTGATAGTGCCGTGGGGCACCCGAGTCATGCTGCCTTCCTTCATCGCTAGTTCCTCCTGAGGATTATACTGGGCTCGGTCAGACTTCTTAGATGTAAGCTTGATAGAGAAGGAACTGTAGATTTGAACATTAAAATGTGAAGGGCATTCGAACTTCATTCTCCAGGAATTGGTGAGTTGCCTTCTTTTAGGTTTTTCCTTCCTTCTAATATTGTGTGGCCCAGCAACCCTTAGCACATGGGAAAGAGAGCGAGGGTGCATTTCTGTAAAACCATGGAAATTTATGCTGATAATTTAATGAATAACAGTAGCCAATTTGGGTATTTACACGTGGTCACAGCAGCAAGCTTTGACGGATTAGCATAGATTTTTACACCAGGTTTCTTTTGCTTGAGCATATTTTTTCTCTTTGGTAGGGACTGGGGAAGAGGGGGGGCTAGAAACTTTGTTTTAGAAAATTCTTTCCTAAATGTCAAAATATAAAGCTCTCCATAAAGTGCTCTTGACGCTACCCGTCTGACCAGGAAGTGCTGTGCTTAAGTCTCACTTAGAAAACCAAGTGTCTGTAATAACTTCCTTTCTTGGATGAAGGCGCTTGACAGCCTAGTGGTGTTCTTGTAACTGAAGTTGAGTCCGGGTTTTATCTTTTCTGTAAGAGGCAGCCTTTCAAAGAAAGCTCTCTCCAGGGCAAGCGTATTGATTGCTAAGGCAAAATTAAGTTTTAAGCCTTTGTGTGTTGGATTGGACATCACAGGTCTACATTTTGGACAGTGCACTGTGAGTAAGTGTATGGGGTATGTAATTTTACAGTTAATGTCTCATTATAAATGTGCCTTGTGTTTACACATTGCTAATACACAGGAGTCATTTAAGCTTCCTGTTGACTTTCATGTGAATATTTATGACCTCAGCACAAAGTCCAGCTGAGAACAGTCAAGCAAGATTCCTGGACTCACATACCCTATTTAATTTGTAGTTGGATATAATAAACTTTAGTGACGATTTTTCAAAAATTAGAGTTTTACATTTTTTTCTCCCTTTCTTCTGGATCAGTAAGGTCATACTTACTAATGGAGCACCAAAATCTTGACAGAAGAATCTTTTGGCAAAACTTGTAAAATACAGTAAAGATTATCTTTATTAAAAATGGACTCTGTTTACATTGATGAATGATAATCACTTTAAAATACTATTTCAGCCTTTAATCCCAACACTAAGGAGGCAGAGGCAGGAGGATCTCAGCCTGGTCTACATAGTGAGTTCCTTGCCATTCGGGGCTACTGGGAGACTGTAGCCCAAACAATCATCATAATAATATTTCAAGATTGAGCTACTCAAAATGGCATACTATTTCCCTTGAGATCTTAAAACCATCACAGTGCCTGTTTTCTTTTTCTTTCACAGAAAGGGAAAATGGGGTAGAAAGCAGAGCAGTTTCTTACATATAACACCAAATTTAGAGACAGAAAGATCAAAGGATTTTGGCCACATTTACTTAGTTTTGTGATTTTTTTTTAAACTCATTTTAGTGCGTAGGGTTAGTTTCTTATTAAAATGTGAAAGAAAAATGCCTTAACTGTGAGGTCATTAACTATTTCTGGAACTATTATAGTCTGTAATGAAATCAGACTAAGTTTGCCAGTAGATAGCCTTGACAACTCATGGTTTGTATGCTGTTAATCTAAAACATTGTCTAAACTTGGGAAAGACACCTCGATAAGTTTTTCATTTGTTTTAACAACTTCACTAGGCTGCAGGGAGGTTGAAATGAGACATGTAGGCTAACGCACAGTCCTGGGTACACTGTGGTGGCTTATATGTTTTGTGTGTGTGTAAATTAATTCTCATTCTATGTAGGCAGCATTTTTCATTCAGTAGTGGACATCGTTTGTGGCAGGGTGGTAGGATCTATGTAAGGCAGAAAAGGAAACTGAAAATTTCAAATAGTCTTTGAAAAATTATGCTGAGAGAGAGAGAGAGAGAGAGAGAGAGAGAGAGAGAGAGAGAGAGAGAGAGTTTGTGTGTGTGTATTCCCCTTAAGGTGAATGAATATCTAAAGACTCAAGAGACTGAATCATATAAATTTCAGTGATCATAGAGAGGCTCTTGGGATGGGCTGAATGTAGATTAGCAGTGGAGAAGTGTCACAGCTGGGTGGAGAGTGGAGAGGGGAAGTGGGTGGAGTCTCACTGTGACAGATTATTGCATATCATAGGGCTGCCCATCCCAACTCCACAGGGAATGGTGGCAGTCCTAACTGCATCCTATCTGCCTGTGCATGCCAATTTAACCAGCTCT
This sequence comes from Nannospalax galili, assembly GCF_000622305.1. NCBI lineage: Eukaryota > Metazoa > Chordata > Mammalia > Rodentia > Spalacidae > Nannospalax > Nannospalax galili. Next base: position 1,682,044 of record NW_008360306.1, read on the forward strand.
AACAGTTCACCAGTTTCTTCCACAGATTACACTCCTGAGTGCATAGACATGACACATGCTTAATCATCTCTCTAGCTTCCTGTGGTCATATTCCTTATCTCTGGCCTGCAAAGATCACACTGACCCCTCTGTAGAAGGCCATGTGTTAGCAGAAGGAAGAAGGGGAAAGGGAGGCAGAACTTCCCAGCACAAGTGCTTTATTTTCTAGATAAAATCAGTGCAGGATTAATGTGTGAGGGTATCCCATCACATTCAGACTGTTGTATGAAATACTAAGTATAATCATAGTAACCCCCTGTGAAGAAGTTTGTGGTTCTAGATTGTTCTGGTTCAGCTCTGGTTGCAACATAAAAGGGAAACTTTGTGGAGGAAACGTGCCATCTGTGCCCAGATGCATAAGGAGGGAATTACAGGGGACAGTTATTTTTAGAAGTATCTAATGAATATGTATTTTTGCACCCAGACCTATCTTTCAAAGGTTAACTTTGGTGCTGAGTGCCACCCCTTGCTTCAGTCACTGAATGGTCTCAGAAGCATTTAAAGCATTTCAGCATAACCACCAGCCCTCACCTGTCTTACACTGGCTGAGTAGCTTTTTAATATTTTATTTATTATTTTTATTTTATGTGTATGAGTGTGTTGCCTGCATGTAGATAAATGCACCCTTGTCATGCAATGCCTGTGGAGAACAGAAGAGGCTGTTGGATCCCCTGGAACTGGAGTTACGGACAGTTGTTAGCTGCCATGTGGGTGCTGGGATTTGAACCCAGGTCTTCTGCAAGAACAGTCAGTATTCTTAACCACTGAGCCATCTCTCCAGCCCCATAGCTTTTTTTTTTAATGTGACCATTGAGGTTCCCTTTGATACTCTTAGATCAAGATACACTGTAAGAATCCTGCTGAAAGGAGACTGTAAGACTCCCAACTCTAGTAGGGTCCCACTCTCCTCTGGAAGATGCCCCACCCTGACCCCTGCCCTTGGTGTGGAGCGTAGCTAGCCTCTGTTGTTTTACTTCTAGTTTCACTGACATACATTTGGGGTTGATACACGGACATGTCTGCTACCTGCTTATGTCGTCACCCAGCACAGATCCTGCTAACCTCCCTGAAACCTCAGTTTCTCCAACTGGAAAGGGGGTGTTCATAGGGGTTTTCATCAGAGTTCTGAGGGCATTAGATGGATATGGGGATTAAAGCAAGTCTGAAAAACTGGAAGTGGCCATATGTTGAGAGACGAGTACATGACTGACAATGCTGAGTTTTAGTGCAGATGTTCTGGGGTGATCCAGTTCTTGTTCCCAGCTCCACCAGAAAATGAGGATGGGAAGAAAGAACACAGGAAATCATGTATAGGTGACATCAGGGCTGTCAGACTGTTCAGTACATGCCATGGACAGAGAGAGCCAATCTGCTGATTTTATTTATGATCTTACCTTATTTTGTACTAACCCAATCTAAAGGGATGGGAGGAAGGGGGCAGAGTTGGCTGTAGTAATAACTATTAGTCAAAATGATTCTATAGTCAGATAAATTTAGCTTTAGTACCCATTTTCTCTTTGTTTGCCCTCAAAAATTTCTTCTCAATTTGAGAAAACTCAGAAAAGCAACATGGCAAACAAGGTGTTGACTTATTTTCAAATGTTTTATTTATTGTGTGTGGATGTGGTATATACACATGTGCACATGTGTATGAGGGTATGCTTGTCCACATGTTGGGGCCAGAGGTTGATATCTGGTACCTTTATCACTCTCCACCTTATTTTCCAAGATAGGGTGTCTCAGTAAACCTGGAGCTCCTAGGTTCAGCAAAACTGGCTGTCTCCACCCCACCCAGCACTGGGGTTGCAGCCATGTACCATCATGCCCAGCTTTTACCTGGGCACTGGGGATCTGAACCCATGTCCTCATTACTTCACAGTGAGCACTTCACCTTCCTGGCCCAAAGTGTTGATAATTTTATTTATTTATCTTTTTGATTTATTTATTTTTATTTTATGTGTATGAATATTTTGCCTGCATGTATGTAAGTGCAACTGTATCATGTAATGCCCATAGAGGCCAGAAGAGGGCATTGGATCCCCTGGAACTGGAGTTATGGACAATTGTGAGCTCTCAGATGGTAAATAATGGGAACTGAGCTCAGGTCCTCTAGAAGAGCAGCCAATGCTCTTAACTGCTGAATCATCTCTCCAGTACCCAAATGATGATATTTTTTAAAAATTCATTTTCAAACTAGAGAGATGACGCCCCAGTTAAGAGCACTGGCTGCTCTTCCAGAGGACCCAAACTCAGTTCCCAGCACCCACATCTGAGCACTTACAACTGCCTCTAACTTCAGCTCCAAGGGTACCCACATGGCATGCACTCACCCATACACACACACACACACACACACACACACACACACACGCGCATACACACAAATAAAAATAAATCATTACAGTTTTTAAAAATTCATTTTCATAATAAAGTGTGTGTGCTCATATTTTCTTCTGAGTAGACCACTGTCAAAACCAGTAAGACTGTGTCTCAGCATGTAGATCAGCTGAAAAACAGGTTTCAGGTTTTCTCTCGGTAGTAGACAATGAGTGTTTGTTTGTCTGCATCTCCAGGACTTCTTCCCGCTTAGGAATCAGAAAACTTTGTTCATGAGCTACAGGCACAATAGCCACTTGTTTTGTTGTTATTTTGAGACAGGGTCTCCCTGCAGCCCCCACTTGCCTGGAACTCACCATGTAGACCTGGCCGGCCTCAATCTCACAGAGATGGTACTGCCTCTGCCTCCTCAGTGCTGGGATTAAAAGTGTGCACCACCACTCCCGGCTACAATGACCAGTTCTTACCAGAGCATATTTTCATGAGATACATTGGCAAACAGATGTGAAATTTGGGGGGAAACTACAATAAACTGACTAAACTAAACAGAGAAACTATATCCTACCTGAGTATTTAGCCTTTGTGAACATATTTCTGATGGTTGAGATTTCTAGGTCTCTGCATAGAATGACCCCTGTGTCTAGTTGCCAGCTCCCAGATTCCTCTGTGTTTCCCTTGTTTCTGGCAGTCCCTAACTTGACCTTCTCAACAGGGCTGCCAAAACAGTTTCTTGTGCCCCTTTCCTATCCAGACCCTGGCTGCCTCATTCAAAGATGGCCATCATCGCCTGTCTTTGCTCTCTTTTTTCCGTCTCATATTGACTCACCCTTTTGAGATTTTCTGTTTGTTTGGTTGTTGCTGTTGTTGTTTGAGGCTGGCCTGGGACTCCTAGTCCTCCTGCCTTAGCCTCCTCAATGCTAAGATTGCAGTCAGGTACGATCAGGCCCTGCGGCATAGCCCTCTTTAAATGCCACTTCCAGCAGGGTGTTCCCCTGTGCAAAGCCCCGGTAGTTCCCATTTTCCACTGCTTACTCCCCACGCCCTTTCATCTATCCCCACACTGTTTATCCAGCCCGGTTTCCTCTGTTCCTATGCTGCTCCTGTTTTTCCACAGTCAGTCTATCCAGTGCACCACACTCATTCAAGTCTGTGTCTTCGACACTGTTGCTTACTTTGTCAAAAAGCTTTTCTCTGCCTACTCTGATATTACCTTTCTTTCAAGACCTGGTGTCAAGCTTACTTCCTGTTTGTCTCTTTTCCTGCCTATTTTTGCTCTTACTGTTTTTGCTGAGACAGGGTCTCACATAGTTCAGGGTGTCCTGGAACTCTCTACGTAGCTGACGCTGGCCTTGAACTCCTGATTCTACTACCTCAACCTCCCAAGTACTGAGATGACAGGGAGTGCCACCATGCCTTTCTAGGTGATTTTTAATTTAGCGACCAAACAAAGAACTTTCCAACTACCCTCTTTTCCCTTCCCCCTTCCCATCTTCCCCATCCTTCACCTTCCCTATTCGTCCCTCTGTAACTTCCAGGTCATCAGTATTTTTCTGTTTTGTTTCTTTGATTTTAAATTCTGGTTTCCACAATGGACAGAACACATGTGGTACTTGTCTTTCTGTGTTGGCCTTATTTTGCTTTATGTTATGACTTCCAGTTCCATCCATTTTCTTGCAAATGACATGATTTTATTCTTCATTAAGACTGGCTGAATAACACTCTACTATGTGTATACCTTTTCTGCACCCATATATCAATGGACTAGCAGATAGGCTGATTCCATAACCTGGCTACTGTGAACAGTGAAGCAATAAACATGAGTGTATAGGGATCATCATCATATGTGGACTGGTTCCTTCAGGCGTGCCCAGGAGAGAGACAGCTGGGTCATATGGTGCTTCTGTTTTTGGTTTTGAAATGTCCCTATACTGTTTTCTGTAGTAGCTGTACTGATTCACTAATGTAAGCATTTGGAATCCAAGGTCTCTCTCTCTCTCTCTCTCTCTCTCTCTCTCTCTCTCTCTCTCTAAAACTCTCTCTCTCTCTCTCTCTCTCTCTCTCTCTCTCTCTCTCTCTCTCTCTTAAATTTTGCACACATACTAGCATAATGTTAAGGTATCTGACTTTGATTTGAAAGGAAAGAGTGGATCTGTTCCATATGCTTACCTAAACTCAATCAATAATCCAGTTCCTATTGAAAGGACCTGAATATTTTTCTAATTTTAGAGCAGGTCTGTCACTGGATTTCAGGAAAACATAAAATAGATCGATATGTTCCCTTTTCTTTGTGACAAGCTGTGTATCTGTAGAGATGCAGGTTTCTGTATATGATTTCGTTTCTTTGGGCAAGCTTCCAGGGATTGAGCCCAGGGCCTTGCAGAGACAAAGCAATGCTCTGCTACTCAGCTGCACCCTCTGCTCTTTTCTTTTTTTTTTTTTAGTTTGTTTGCTTTTTAAAAATATTATTTTTATTTTATGCGTATGAGCGTATTGCCTGCATATGTGTGAGTGCACTAGTGTCATGCAATGCCGTGGAGGTCAGAAGAGAGCATCAGATTCCCTGGAACTGGAGTTAAGGATGGTTCATAGCCACTATGTGGGTGCTGGGAATCAAGCCCAGGTCCTCTGCAAGAGCAGTCAGTGCTCTTAACTGCTGAGCCATCTCTCCAGCTGTTAGTTTGTTTGCTTTTGAGACAGGGTCTCCCTGTAGCCCCAGCTGGCCTAGAACTCACTATGTAGACCAGGCTAGCCTCAATCTCAGAGATCCACCTGCCTCTGCCTCTGCCTCTGGAGTGCTGGGACTAAAGGTGTACACCACCACTCCCAGCCCTCTGTTTTCTTTATTAAAGTGTTATTGCCAACTGTTACTGGGGAGGTTTCATTTTAATATTAACAACTTTGCACCCTGCCACTATAGATAAAATAAAATCACTAAATATTGTATAACCAAGAAGCATCTGTACTCAATTTTTTAATGTCACCTAAGTATAATTGCTTACTGTGTGTAAAGTTAGGCTCAGTGAAGGGCTACTGAAATGAATTACATCTTAAGATACCCCTCCCCCCAGTCTTAGAGAACTCTACTAGGCAAGACAGTGTGTAGACTCAGAATCTTAGACTTGGGAATACCTGATGCTTCAGATACTCATGGCTTCAGTTCTGAAGTAGCTGTCCATCTTTTGAAAAGATATTTACCTTTCTGTGGATGCTGGTCAGCATATAGGACACCCAAATAAGAACTCTTGAAGTATAAAATGTATGTGTACACATGTGGAGATTTGGGGCTGTCTGGTTAGTGCTCTGTTACAGATGTAACCTGGTACCCTTTATTCAGTGAATGTCTAGTGAACATCCACTTGTCCTAGGCTTTACGCTGGCTCTGAATAAGATGATGTGTTATTCTTACCTAATAAGCAGAAAATTAAACTAAACTGAGCTTGGTGGCACAGGCCTGTAATCTCTGCTACTTGGGAGGCTGAGGCAGGAAGATCGAAAGTTCAAGGCCTGGGTGGGCTACAGAGTGGGTGTCAAGGCCAGCTTAAGCAATTTAGTGAGACCCCCCATCTCAAAACAAAAAATGAAAAAAGAGAGCTGAGGGTACAGCTCAGTGGTAGAGCGCTTCCTGGTATGAGGCCCTAGGTTCAATCCTCAGTACCACAAAAAAGGAAAATCAAATTAAACTGATTGCTAAATCAGTATAGTACAAGCGTGCACCCTGGTAGAAAACCAGAAAGACCATCACACCACAGTCAATGAAATCAATATGCAAACACTTATTTTTTTATTCCTGGTTATGTATCTTAGAATATCTAAGCTATCACATGGATCTTAGAAACCAAGACTAGACATTTCAATGTGCTATGTACAGGATGGAGAGTGATGACAGATGTCACTGGTTACCTAACCCTTGCTAGGCAGCACCTGGAAGCAGGCACTCCCAGCTACCCTGACCCCTGGCAACCCTGACCTTACTATCTCTGTGAATTAGCCTCCTCTGGACAGTTGGTGTGAATGGAATCAGACAACTTCAACATGTCCTTTCTATAACCATCTCAGTGAACCTATGACTCTTTGTGTATAGACACATACTTTAGGGGTGCACCCTAATGTACAGAGAGAGTGGGTTCACCCTAATGTACAGAGAGAGTGGGTGTTTGCCAAGGTCAGTGGCAGAACCCCTTGTGAACTCAGTTCTGCATCTGTGCCCCTGTGCTGGTGAAGTTTAGAATTAAATAACCTCAGAAAGCCTGTTCTGTTATTGTCAACAGGATCCCTGCTACATGGGCCCAAAGAAGCTAAGATATGTCCAAAGCTGGTTAGATAACATGCCAAAGACAGAAAACTATGGACTATTCAGTGGGTTTATGGACCATTTAATACTGTTTAGTGTTAGGCATAGAAAGTATCAACAAGGTTTTCTCATTTGCAATAGCAATTTCACATTGCCCCACACCCCTTGGGTGTGTGAGGTGGGCATGTGAGGCATTGCTGTTCTGGTCTATAGATGAGGCTGTTAGGACTTAGGTTAAGCAAGAGCCTAAAGACCACAGAGTTGCTAGGAAGAAGTTGGAAGGTCCGAGTTCTTGTCCATTATACCACACATCCAGATCTGTACTCATGGTGACATGCCTTCAATCATGGTACTCAGGAGGCAGAGGCAGGCAGATCTCTGTGAGGCCAGCCTGCTGAGTTCCAGTTCCAGGCCAGCAGGGCTACAAGGAGACTCTGACTCAAAAAAAAAAAAAATTTACATAGCAGAGCATAAAATGTGTCATTTCCAAGTACACAATTCAGGGCTGGGGAGAAGGCTCGGTCAATAAAGTGTTTGCCATGCAAGCATGAGGACCTGAGTTTTATCCCCTGAACCTACATAAAACATCCAGCGCACATCTTTAATCCCATTACTGGAGAGGCAAAGTAATCCCATTACTGGACCTCTGGTGTTCACTAACCAGCCAGTGTAGCCCAATCAGCTAGCTCCAGGTTCAGAGAATAAGTGTCTTAGAAAAGCAAGTGGAATAATAGAAGACATTGTGAACCTCTGGCTACACACACACACACACACACACACACACACACACACAATTAAAGTATACCTATCAGAGTATGAAATTTGCCACTTTCAAGCTCACAGTTCAGGTTTGTACCGTGTCAGTGATGCTGTTGACTCTTAAGTTCCCACTGCCCCAGTTAGCAGGCACTTGGCAGTTGCTCCAGCACCGGGCCATCACTAATTAACTTTCTATGTTTGCAGATGCACTGATTCTGGACATTCTGTATGAGTGGAATCAATCAATATGTGGCTTCTGTGCATAACTCCTCTACTTTGCATGGCCACCATTAGTACGTCATTCCCATTTATGACCAACACTATGCATTGAAGATATACTACTGTACTCTATGTATTTACCAGATGGTGGCATTAGAAGTGCTTCTACTTTTAGTGATTATGGGTCATATTGCTATGAGCATCCATGTACCATGTATACATTTGTATAAGAGTTACTCTATTTTTATTTATGTGTATGTGTGTGGGTCTGTGCACATGTTTGCAGGTTCCCAGGGAGGCCAGAAGAGGGCGTTGGGTTCTCTAGAGCTGAAGTTACAGGCAATTGTGAGCTCCCTGACATGGGTGCTGGCAACCAAACTTGGGTCCTCTGCCAGAACAACAAGGGCTCCTAACCCTTGGGCCATCTCTCCAGCCTCCACATATGCATATGAGCATGTGTTTTCAGTTCTCTTGGTTATGTATCTAGGAGTGGAGTGCTTGTAATTATTTTTGTAAAATAATTGAAATGAAAATGCTTTAAAATTATTGTCTCTTTTGAGTCATTTGTTTAGTATCCCTGCCTTTATACACATACACAGACTATTGTTTCTTTAGTTAATTGGTCTCCCAGATCTTCAGAAATAAAGCCAAATCAAATCTTGAACACTGGTCCTGGACAGGTAGTCTTTAATCCCAAATAGATGGTTGGAATGCATTATGCAGAAGAAATAATCAAGACTCCTATTGCTAGTCATATTCAATTAATAAAATCAAGACGCGTCCACTTCCTTTAAAGGAGAGGCACTAGGGCATCCTCACCCTCAGGACACTGTCAGGTGTTTCCTCTACACAAAGAAGGAAGAGAGGACTTCACACCGGAGCTGGGAGTGGTGGTTGGGGGGGGGGGCAGAGCTTGGCAATAGAATCAGCCTAGTTCAGAGGGTGTGAACAAAGCCTAGGGTACTTAGGGACAGTGGCAAATCAAAGGCCTTTTGAATCACATAGCAAGAGTTTTGAACTTTGAACCAGAGATAGTGGGGAGCCATTTAAGGCATTTGAATAGAACAGACTGATGCAATCAGAGCCTTTGAAAGACTACTCCACTGATAGTTTGTAGAGTGACTTCAAGGAAGAAAGAGATTGGGATGAGAATTTGGACTGGTAATGAGGTTCTGGAACTAGGACAGCCTCAATGGAAAAGAAGAAAAGCAGCTTGTGAGAGATTTCCCGAGGGCATTAGCAGCTTGGGAGAGCTAACTGCACAGGAGTGAACGAGAGAAAGTAGAGAGGGAAGACAAGCCGACTACTGCAAGAAGAGGTGAGGGGGCAAGTCAGCAGAGGGGTTTGCTGAGGGACTCACAGAGGACAGGGCCACACAGAGGAGGGAACAGGAGCCTGTGGAGGTGCTGCCTGGAGGTTCCAGAAGGTGTGACCTAAGAAGACTCCTACTGGAGTTGGAGATGAGGAGGTTGGAGCTAGGGACTTTTCAGCCCTGGAAGCATGTCCTGTGAGAGAAGGTCCCCTCCCTCTCATAAGTGATGCCTGGAGCCCACTCCAGGCCAAGCAGAAGGGTTGGTAAGAGAAACTGAAGACAGTTGAGGGGGTGATTAAATGAACAAGCCATAGGGTAAAGGATTGGGAGGCCATTTGTCCTTGTAGAGGAGAGTCGAGTTAACCTGAAGAAACGACTGAGGGTTGAAAACAGTTGAGGTGGAATAGGGAGAAGTCCAGGAGGATGGTGAATGGCGTCCAGGTAGAATCCTTAATAGTAGTAGCATTACGCCATATATAGACTAGTTAGAATGTGAAAATACATTGATTTACTACTTCTAGCACATGAAGAAAGGGTGAACTGTCATTCCATCCTATATAAATGTTTCAGTCTTGCGTTGGGTACTGAACTTAGTTTTGCTTATTCTTTTAAACGCATTTGCCCCCTAAAAGCATAGCTATGTGGTATAATTATATGGGCTACCAGGTAGATGAATCGATTCCACGTTTCTTGTAATTATTCAAGCTGCGTATTTTAAATGCTAATAATAGTGGGAAATCAGTCACAGAATTTTGTTTAAAAGATTAGTTCATAATCCTCAACTTAACATTTTTAAAAATTATTTATTTAATAACCAAATACTTAGAAGAAGCATTTCATTACAACAACATTGACATATTCAATAACAATTTTCTGAGCTAAGATGCATCTCTTTCAAAATTGGCTGTAAATTTTTAGGTTTACAGTTGAATTATTACAGTTATACAATATTTTACTCAGTATAAACCCTATAAGACATAACATTAAATGAGGTTTTAACCTTTAAAAAAGATCTCCATTTCATTATTAAAATACACAGTTTCATACAGAAAAATTAATTTTTAATGCAATTGACATTAAGATGTTTGCACATGCATTTCTAATCTCTATATACCTGATTATTATTAGTCACACTTGGTTACTTTCTGAGCTCCTTGGAATCTGAGCATGGATATAAAGTCATCAGGTAGATTTCAGTAGTAATGTTTTTCACATCTACTAATTGATAAGAAGCAAATTTTCATGCTTTGAAGAATTGCTTTTTAATCTTTAAAAAAAATTTTTAATAACTACATGATTAGAAGAAGCATTTCACTACAGCTTTAACATATTCAGTAACACACTCCAGAGCAAGAGTACATGAAGTCAGTATAAGCCCTGTAAGACATAAAATTGAATGAGTTTTAACCTTTAAAAATATCTACATTTCAATTTAGAATATATTGTTACTTACAGAAAGACTCATTGTTTTTGCTACTAACACTAAGATATTTGCACATGCACCTCTAATCTGTATGTATCTGATTATTACTAGTCATAATCAG
>NW_008360306.1:1693243-1693885 GCF_000622305.1 Nannospalax galili
ATCTTAAGGTTTTTTGAGGATCTGTTCCTCAGGGGTCACTTGGGCTTGGGAGGAGCCCCTGGCTCCTTTCTTTTACCTATGTGAAGGTAAGTCAAAGGTCCTGCTCGACCATGGTTGGCTTCGCTTAGAAGCATGGAGGAAATGATTCCTCTGTGTTGACCCTCCTTTTTATAGACTGGACACTGGTTCAAGTCCATCTGGTGGGGTCTCCTCGGCCTCCTTGATCAAGAGGACAGGGGACCCACCACCACCATAGGACAACTTGAGAGATGCTCAGAGTCCCTTGGAACCAATCGACCCAGGAGGGCAAGGAGCAAAAAGTGTCCTTTATGTCCCTCTGACCAAATTATTGTAGACCTCAAAGTATGTCTGTTAAACACCCAAGAAGGTTAGTTCCACCAGTCTGGTATTTTTAATTACAGTGTGTCATGTAGATAAATCTTGGACAAAGACCAATTGTTCTCAGATAAACCTTACCTAGGCATGTATTTCTTGATCTGCTATGTATAATTTGTGAGTAGGTTATAGGAGTAATATGGTTACATCTGGTTTTCAAAACTAGCTAGGCATTATTTATCTCTCGCATTGTCTCACCCCTCCATCATGGTTTCCCCAATTAAGGTACCCCCATTTACCCTTCTC
>NW_008360306.1:1694069-1694388 GCF_000622305.1 Nannospalax galili
AGAGCAGCAACAAACATGGATGTACAAGTGTCTCTGCAATAGGATGAGTTCTTTGGGTATATGCCAAGGAGTGATATAACTGGATCAAATGGTAGGTTCATTTGTAGTATTTTAAGAATTCTCCACACTGCTTTCCATAGGGGTTTGCAGCCCCACTGGCAGTGGATGAGTGTTCCCCTTTCCCCACATCCTCCCAACATTTGATATCATTTGTTCTCTTGATCTTAGCCAGTCTGACTGGGGTAAGATAAAAATCTTAAAGTGGTTTTAATTTGCATTTCCCTAATTATTAGTGATGTTGAACATCTTTTAAGATGCT
>NW_008360306.1:1695758-1696650 GCF_000622305.1 Nannospalax galili
CTATGTTAAAGAGAAGTGGAGATAGTGGACAGCCTTGTCTGGTTCCTGATTTCAATGGGAATGCTTTCAGTTTTTCTCCATTTAGAATGATGTTGGCTGTGGGGTTTTTATATATGGCTTTAATTATGTTGAGATATGTTCCCTCCAATTCCCTCTAGGACTTTGAACATAAATGCATGTTGAATTTTGTCAAAGGCCTTCTCTGCATCTATTGAGATGACCATGTGGTTCTTGTCTTTGATCCCATTTATATGCTTTATGATGTTTATTGACTTACATACATTGAACCATCCCTGGATCTCTGGGATAAAGCCAACTTGATCATGGTGGATGATCTTTTTGATGTGTGTCTGTATGCGGTTTGCAAGTATCTTGTTGAGAATTTTTGCATCTATGTTCATTAAGGAGATGGGTCTATAGTTTTCTTTTTTGGTTGTATCTTTACCTGGCTTTGGTATTAGAGTGATGCTGGCATCATAGAAGGAATTTGGAAGTTCTCCCTCCATTTCTATCTTTTTGAATAAATTAAGCAGTACTGGATGTAGATCTTCTTTAAATGTCTGGTAGAATTCTGCTGTAAATCCATCTGGTCCTGGGCTTTTTTTAGCCCAGAGGTTTTGTTCTACTGTTTCGATTTCCTTATGTGTTATGGGTCTTTTTAAGCTGTTGATCTCTTCTTGGCTTAGTTTCTGTGATTCCCATATTTTTAAGTACCTGTCCATTTCTTTTAGGTTTTCAAATTTAGTAGCATATAGGTTTTTAGCATTCCTTTATAATGTTCTGGATCTTTTTGGTGTCTGTTGTGGTGTTTCCCCTTTCATCTCTGATTTTGTTGATTTGGAGATGTTCTTTCTTTCTTTCTTTTGGTTAACTGTGATAGGGGTCTGTTAAT
>NW_008360306.1:1696861-1697437 GCF_000622305.1 Nannospalax galili
ATTTCCATGTGTTCATGTGGTGTTTAGGGCTTCTTCCAGTGTTGATTGTAAGCTTTATTGTATTGTGGTCTGATCGAATGCATGGAATTATTTCAGTCTTTTTGTATTTGTTGAGGTTTGTTTTGTGCCCCAGAATATGGTTGATTTTGGAGAAGGTTCCTGAGGTGCTGAGTAGAAAGTATGTCATTTGGTGGCTGGGTGGAATACTTGTTAGATGTCTGTTAAGTCCATTTGATATATGGTATTGTTTAATTCTCATGTCCCTCTGTTAACTCTCTGCCCTGTTGACCTATCTAATGTAGACAGTGTGGTATTGAAGTCCCCTACTATTAATGAGCTGGGATTAATCTGGGTCTTAGGGTCCTGTGGTATTGTTTTTATGAAGTTGGGTACACCAGAGTTTGTTGAATATATGTTCATGATTGTAATATCTTCTTGATTTATTGTTCCTTTGATCAGGATGAAGTGGCCCTCTTTATCTCTTCTGATTAGTTTTATTTTAAAGTCTATTTTGTCAGATATCAGAATTGCTATGCCTGCTTTTTTCTTAGTGCCATTTGCTTGGTATATTTTTTT
>NW_008360306.1:1699099-1705710 GCF_000622305.1 Nannospalax galili
GGATGGAAAGGATCAGGAAGAGAAGTCAGCCCCGGAGTCCATGAAAGAGGCTGGCCGGTCATGCAAGCCCAGGGAAGTAGAGGGATGTGAGGGCAGGACCAGGCCCAGAGTGCTCCTCAGGATCCCAGAAGGAATTGCGTTGGTCTGGATGCAAAGGATCAGGAAGCAGTGTGGTTCCCCAGGTGTCTGGGGCGCCAAGACACGGAATGGGATAGGACCCAGGCTAGGAGTAGAGACCATGGGGGTTGATGGGACGGTGAATGAGGCTGGGGGAGTCAAGGCACAGAGGGCACAATCGACTTACCCGGGAGAGTAAGGCCTGCGGGTGAGAGAGAGCAACTTTACATTTTTATATAGCTGTTTTGCACCCCCTAAAAGATGCCCCAAGATAATATTTTGTATTTTCTATAGATATTTATTAGCAATCTCTGCTATAGTAGAACAAGTACTGTAATCAACTTTTTATTTTATTTTGTGGTACTGGGTGTGGGACTTGAACATTTTAATCAGTCCCCAAAAGTAATTTGAAATTATAAAGTGTCTGTTTTTAGAGGCTATAAAAACCACCTCCTTATCAGTCTTGAAATTAGGGGTTCCCACTAAGAAATCCTGGTAAATGAGGTGCTAGGAGGCCAAGCCCATCAGTTCCCTAACTTTCCTTCTCACCCAGCTTTCCTTTTTCTAACAAAATGGTGGGAAGTCTCCAACCCAAGTTAACTCTCCTTAAACACTATTTAACAACCCTATAACAAACATATGGGCCTGGAGAGGTGGTTCAGTGGTTAAGAACACTGGTTGTTCTTCCAGAAGACCTAGGTTCGAATCCCAGCATCCACATGGCAGCTAGCAACTGTCCGGTAACTCCAGTCCCAGGGGATCCAACAGCCTCTTCCCACCCCCGGCAGCATTGCAGACATGGGTGCACTTACGTACATGCAGGCAATATACACATACACATAAAATAAAAATAATAAAATTTTTTTAAAAACCGTATTACACAACTATAAGTAACACATTTGTTTTGCTTTGATCAGTGTGATATATTTACGAATAACTAGAAGATAAAAATGTTATGCTCTACCCAGATATATTTTGACATACAACTTTCCAGACTTGGAAAATATATTTTTTAAAGTAGTAATTAGGACTGTGACATTGCATACCTTTTTTAACCTTAAGTATATCAACAGAGACTCATCTTTTTGTCACAAAATGTACTTCCATCTCTTTTCCAAGACTGTATTGTGTAGATATTCAAAGTAGCTTTTCCCCCTATAGTCTTTATTGTTAATAAATGTTCACAGTAGCTCCTTAGTCATCTCTCTGTCCCTGGTACAATTCTAGGTTTCTTTCCAGTCACAAGAAGATTCTACAGCATTTAGACCCCATGAGCTTGATTTCCATAAATATGGTTTCCTTCTTTCTTTTTATCAAAATACAGTGAGGAAACAGCATTATTACACTGTGTATCCAGACAAAGGTGTTCACTGCCTGACAATGTGCATCCCCCCCTTTTTTCACCCACCAGTTCCATCAAGCAGCACAGTTTTGAGAGGATGCACACTTATCTCCCTAGACACACGACTTCCCACTTGGCCTTCGTCTGGTCTAGGCTAGCTTCTTCCCTGACTATCACCAGCCTTCCTTCCTTTTATATTATTGGCAGTTTGTATTTTCTGTCATTATTCAAGTTTTTCATTCAAACTTCTTGGTTTTAACCTCTTTAAGATCATCACTAAGGGAGGGGAAATGTTGCCAAAGTAGCCAGTTACTAATTAATGAATGCATTAACTAACAAATATTTCTTACCTATTTGGCTGTATTTCAGTCTCTTTATTTATTTTTCTGATTTGATATTTATTGAGGTGGGGAGAAGGGCATGCGAGTGAAGGTCAGAGGACAACTTGCAGGAGTCCCTTCTCTCCTTTCACCATGTAGATCCTGGAGATTAAACTCAGGTTGTTGGATTTGGCATCAAGTCCCTTTACTTGCTGGACCATCTTGTCAGCCCTGTGTTATTTTGTTTGAAGTTTTGTTCTGATCTGACCTTAAAATACAAATTTTTTCATTCTCACATTTAGTGGAATCTACTTCCAAAAAGTAGGTATAGCTCTATAAGCCTGGTTTTTTAACGTTTTATTTAATCACTAGGTGGTTGAGTAGATCACTTGTTAGTGGTCTTTAACTTGCTAACACCTTGGAGAATCAGATTGAAGTTCTAATCTGAATAAGATAAAAGGGTGGATGGGCTTTAAAAAGAGGAAGAGGGCCTGCACTAAGTGATTTAATAAAAGACCAGAAACAATGAAATATCAATGTAACAAGGGCTCTAGTTTCTGAAAAGGTGAGACAGAAAGAGAAAAGGCAAGTTCTGCCATGGGAAAGAAGAGCAAGGCGCTGTTTGAAAAGCCACAGTGCCATCCACAGCAGAATGGAAAGTTAGTAACCCTTCATGATTTATTTTGCAGTTAAGAGAAACTTTCTAAAAGATTTTTCCCAGTAGTTTCCACTATGAATTGAGAGAGAGAGGGAGGGAGGGCAGGAAGGAGAAGAGAGAGAAAGGGCAAGGGGGGAATCAGGGTGCAAGTGTTTAAAACAAGATCATGAGACCAAGAAGCTCTGGTCATCCTATACTGCTCACGCTGTTGACCCCATCTTAAAGGTCAGGATCTCGTCTTTTTTTTTTAATTTTTTTTTTGAGAGACAATCTCCCCTATAGTTCCAGCTGGCCAGAATTCACAGAGATCTGCCTGCTTCTGCCTCCCAAGTGCTGGGGCTAAAGGCGTGCATCACCACACCCAGTTTAGATTTCGTCTCTTTTTAAAAAAATTTATTTATTATTTTTATTTATGTGTATGAGTGTATTGCCTACATGTGAGTGCACCCATGTCGTGCAGTGCCACGGATGTCAGAAGAAGGCTTCAGATTCCCCTGGAACTGAAGTTAAGGACGGTTCGCAGCCACTGTGTGGGTGCTGGGAATCGAACCCGGGTCCTCTGCAAGAGCAGTCAGTGCTCTTAACTGCTGAGCCATCTCTCCAGCCCCCAGGATTTTGTCTCTTAATTGTCACTGTCATCCTTATCAAAATGGGACTAGATTACTACAGTGGCCACTGCACCCTTGTGAGGATGAGGTGGATGGGTTAGAATGTGATGGGTTAGAATGTGGTACTCCAATTTATACCTGTGTTTTTCCATGACAACTGGACAGTCAACTCTGGAATCACCCGTAAAAATCAATTGGGCTGTATTTCCTAGATACCCACTTTTACACCACTTCAAAAGAATCAAGAATTGAATTTATGTGCTTGATAAATCAGAATAATTTGGACAGGACCTGTCCTGTGACAGGGCGGTGAGTTAGAAGAGGCATTAGGAAAAAATGAGGGAAGTCGGTCTAAACAGTAAACAGTCAAGTCTAAGCAATAGAAATGAACTAGAGCCAAGTCTTGTGTTAGGGGGTTTTCTCCAAAAAGTGAAATCTCAAAAAATTCTCATCTCTCTGCATTATTGTCTTAAAACACTTCCTTTAAACTAATTATATTGACAGTTTAATTTTTTGTCACTCTGTTTTGTTCTCTAATGTGCAAATGCACCTGGCATAGGTCCCAGTGTCTAGTAATACTTTGTATGTTTTTAAGGCTTTTTTAAAAAAAAACATTTATTTATTTATTTTGTGGAGATGGGGTGGGAGTGTATGTGCCATAGCACATGTGTGGGGGTGGGTATGCATGTGCCACAGCACACATGTGGAGGTCAGAGGACAACCTGCAGGAGTCTGTTCTCTCCTTCGACCTCAAGCTCTCAGGTTTGGTAGCAAGTGCCTTTACCTGCTGAACCATGTTCCTATTTTTAATTTTTTTCCTGGGCATCCTAATTGATAAGTTTAATGTCCAGTGTCACACACAAGGAGTGCTCTGAGAATCTGCTGCCATAAAAGAATTTTTGCTCCTGATTAACAATTACCATGTTGTGCTTTCTAGAAATTACAATCGATGTTTAAGGAAGCACAATGCTATTTTTTTCAACCTCAGACATGCTGTTTGAACCTGAGATGTACATTCAGAAGACCTTCTTTTCTAACTGGGGTTAGGTGTTTATATTGTCAGGTGTTTTACATCCATGTTTTGCTTATGGACAGTTGATAAGCCTGTGTGGAGTCTGGCATTGTTGATGTCTGCACGCCACTGTGGACGCAGGTCATTTTATTTCCAGTCTTGAACTCAGTGTAGTAGTTTATCATGTGACAAGATCTGTTCATCATGTCAGAGGTAATATCAATGTTACCAACCTTTATTAAAAGATCAAGTTCAGGGCTGGAGAGATGGCTCAGCCGTTAAGAACACTGACTGTTCTTGCAGAAAACCTGGGTTTGAATCCCAGTACCCATATGGCAGCTAACAACTGTCCGTAACTCCAGTTCCAGGGCATCCGACAGCCTCTTCTGTCCTCCGTGGGCACTGCACGACACGAGTGCACTGATCTACATGTAGGCAACACACACATACACATAAAAAAATAAATAAAAATAAAATATTAAAAAAAAGATCAAGTTCAAAGTTGTCTTGTTGTGCTAATGGAAGTGTTGCTGATCACATTAGCCTGATGGAAAGAATGGTAGCAAGTGGGGTGGCCTGCAACAGTCTGTGGGTGTGCCCTCCCAGTTGCTGGCTCCCAGGAAGGACCACTGTTGCCCTACTAGCAGATCACAAATCCACAGGCACCCCTCATCCCTCAAACCCTGCAATGGCAAGCTCATTTGAAATGAAGTATTTGGCCAAAATAAAACAGCAAAAGATGTTAAGCAAACAAATGAGGATCACGGCAGCCTTCTACTACCACAGCCTTGCAGACTTCCTTGATAGAGATCATATTTAAACCCAGGAGTGTAAATGGAAGGGTGCAGCCAGCCCTCTCCCTCCCCTGTGCTCAGTGTGACCATGTGGGATGCTGCTTGCTGTCTGATCAAAGTCACTCCCCAGGCCTGGCATCATCTTGACACCATGAGTTCTGGGAGTTCTGGGTAGATTCTGCACACCAGTCCTTTGTCGGGTGTGTGCTTTGCAAACATTTGCTCTCCGTCTCTAGCTTGTCTTTTCATCCTTTTAATTTAATTTAACCTAAAAACAAAGGTTTGGGATCTTGACTCAGCACCATTTACAATTCTTCATTTGACAGGCTCCCGCTATGGCATTAAATCTGAAGATTGCCAGAACTGGAAGATTGTCTCCTGTCCTTTTTTTCTTACATACTTTATAGTTTTATGTTAATATTTAAATCTGCAGTCTATTTGGAGTTAAATTTTAAAGTAAGGGTTTAGAGCAATGTTTGTTTCTTTGCCTATTTGTTTATTTTGTTGATGAATGTCTGATTGTTCCAGCAGCATTTGCCAAAAGGATCCTACCACCACTCAGGGCACTTCTGTCAAAAATCAGGTAGGGGCCAGGGAGATGGTTCAGTGGTTAACAGTGCTCCCTGCTCTTGCAGAGGACCTGAATTAGGTTCTCAGCACCCACAGCCCTCTGGAACTCCAGTTCCAAGGGGATCCGGAGTCTCTGGCCTCTGAGGGCACATGCACCTGCACTCACATGCACCTACTCCACACAGACACACAGGTAAATAAAAATAAATCTAGAAATATCAGGTGGGGGGGTTCTCCCTAATTTTGAGTAGGTTTACATGTCCTCTCTACCAGCAACAGCCTTGATTATTGTAACTAGAGAGCATAACCTTGGGGAAGGTTATGCCTGGTATTATTTTTCTTTTGTGAGATTGTTTAGTCAATTCTAGTTCATTTGCCTTGCATATAACTCTTAGAAGGGGCTTGCCTGTGTGTAGATAATTCAACTTTCTATGCTGAGGTTCTTGCTCAGTGAATAACTTTGGCATCTCTTCCTTTAGATTTCTTTCATCCACGTCTTGTCATTATCAGAGTGCATGTTACTGGCTTTTGTTTGTTTTAGTGCTGGGGAATCAAACCTGGACTTCATAACAGTCAAATGCTCTACCCCTCAGCTATACCCCACTGGCATTTGTTGATGCTGTGTCTAAGTTCATAAGAGGTACCAGTCTGTAGTTTTCTTTTCCTTCAGGGTCTTCATCTGGTTTGGGTTTCATAGTAATATTGGCATCATCAAAAGAGCTGGGAAGTAAGTGTTCTTCTCTTCTGTTTTCTGAAAGAGATTGTGCAAAACTAGTGTTAACTCTTCTTCAAATATTTGGCAAAAATTTACAGTAAGGGGCCTAGAAGTTTTTTCTTCAGGAGCCTTTACAGTATGAACTCAGTTTACTTGCCGAGTATAGGATTCTTCAAGGTATTAACATCTATTCATGTTGTAGGCTTTTAGTAGTGGTTGGAGAGAAGTTTAGCCCTTTGGTCTAAACTTTCGGAGCTGCTTCCTCGTTGTCCTTTATCTTTTTTTTTTTTTTAATTAAAAATTTTTTTTGATAGCCAGGCATGGGGGCTCACTCCTTTAATCCCAGCACTTGGGAGGCAGAGGCAGGGGGATTTCTGTGAGTTCAAGGCCAGACTGATCTACATAGCAAGTTCCAGGCCAGCTGGAGCTACAGGGACCCTGTTTTAAAAAGATAAAAATAAAAAAAAAGGAAGGA
>NW_008360306.1:1708182-1738988 GCF_000622305.1 Nannospalax galili
GGGTGTTGCAGGACCAGGGAAGTAGAGGGAGGTGAGGGTGGAGCCAGGACCAGAAGCGGTGCTTTTGGGGCCCAAGAAAGGCACTGAGTTGGTCAGGGTGAGAAGGGTCAGGAAGCAGTATTGGTTCCCCAGGTGTCTGGGGCCCCAAGACTAGGAATGGCGCAGGGCCCAAACTAGGAGTATAGAACGGAGGGCGGGGATGGAAGGGTGAATGTGGCTTAGGGAGTCCCGGCTCGGAGGGCTGTGCTATAGACTTACCCCAAGAGGTCCGAGGATAGTAGTGCAGGCTAGGAGAGTTAGCCGGTGGTGCAGGCCCAGGGAAGCAGAGAGAGGTGAGGGCGGGGCCAGGACCAGAAGCGGTACTCCTGGGGCCCAAGAAAGGGACTGAGTTGATCTGGGTGAGAAGGATCAGAAAGCAGTATTGGTTCTCCACGTGACTGGGGCCCCAAGACTAGGAATGGCACAGGGCCCAAACTAGGAGTATAAAACGGTGGAGGGGATGGAAGGGTGAATGTGGCTTAGGGAGTCCCGGCGCGGAGGGCTGCGTTATCTGTCCTTTATCTTTTTAATGGGCATGACCAACCCGTAATAACACTTCCTTTTGTGCTCGTATTAGTGAATTCTTCCTTATATTTTATATTATTTTGTTGAAAAAAGAAATCTTGACAGGAAATCCATCTTTTTAACAGACATTTAAGATCTTGAATGTTTAGGGGCTTAGAGAGATGGCTCCACAGTTAAGAGCACTGACTGCTCTTGCAGAAGACCCAGGTTTGATTCCCAGCACCCACATGGTGGCTAAGAACTGTCCTTAACTCCAGTTCCAGGGAAATCCAATGCCCTCTTCTGACCTCTGCAGCATTGCATAACAAGTGTACATTTACATAAATGCAGGCAATACACTCATATACATAAAATAAAAATAAATAAAAATTTTAAAAAAGATCTTGAATATTTAAAAATATATGTAATCTTAAACTGGCTGTGGTGGCTTACTGCCTATAATCTCAGCACTCAGGAAGCAGAAGCAGGAGGAACACCACAAGTTTGAGACCAGCCTGCGCTACATGAGAAGTCCCAGGACAACCTGGGCTACATACTGAAACTCTGTCCCTGCACACCAAAACAATAACAACAAAACACATCAGGGTTAAGGCACATCTCTTGAAGTCCTTCATCTTATATAACTGTTGATTAGCACCTCTACATTCCTCTCTCTCCCTTCCTCTATCCCTCACTCCCTCTCCCTTCGCTCCCTCTTTCTCTTTCTCCCTCTCTCTCTCCTCACTCTGGCTAATTTACTCTCATGACTTTGGTTGTTTCATTGTTTTTGTGTATATGACATGTTTAGATACTTCATCTGATGGGGATGTGTCATATCCAGCCTGCTCTGAGCACCTTATTTCACTTACTACAGTGTCTAAAGTTCATCCATGCTGCAATTTTTGCTTCTTTTTAAGGTCAAATCATATTCCGTGTGTGTGTGTGTGTGTGTGTGTGTGTGTGTGTGTGTGTACACTTATGCTTATCACAGTATTTTTATCCATCTGTTGAACATTTAGGCTTTTTCACATCTTAAATGTTGTGAAATGTCCCTATGATCATGGGAGTGGGAATAGCTGTTTGCTGGTGCTTGGTATAAGGGGGTATGTGTTGTTGATGTTATTATTATTATCATCATCATCTCCTGGATATTGTGGGTATCATGTTCGCAGCTCTTGATCCTACTTAATCCCTTCCTACCTTTGTGAGTGATGAATTTAAGGACAATTTAGTTTTTGAGTCTTCTTTTTTTCTCAATTAACTTTTTTATGTGTATGTTTTACCTGTACACATGTATGTATACCACGTGTGTGCCTAGTGCTTGCAGAGGCCAGAAGAGAGCATTGGATCCCTTGGAACTAGAGTTACTGATAGCTTTTAGCCACCATATGGGTGCTGGGAACTGAACCAGTGCTCTGAACGCTGAGCCATCTCTCCACAGATTTGCTTTGTCCTCTGCTGCTTCAGTTCCCCACGGATCCCTGCTGGTGCCACAGATAGAGGTGATGACATTTCCCTGGTCCTTCCTGAGCTTCCCATCACCACCAGGTAGAGAGTATAAGATTCTGGTTCCAAACTTGAAGAGTGTTTCCATTCCATTTCTGATAGTGCCACTAGGAGAGGGATAATACCGGCTTGGACCACCTTCTGCCGCTAGAGAAGGGCCAGGCGCGCTGGGGTTTGGGTAGCCCTGCTGCTGAGTAGAGGCCAGGCGACTCGACCTGATTCTCCTCCTGCTGAAGGATGAAGGGCTAGGAGATGCCTGGCCTCAGTTATCTTGCTACTGAGTAGATGACCAGAAATCACCAGCAAAAGGTGGTTCTTTACAACTGGTTTGGAGGATAAGAGTGATCGGTGTCCCAGTTTATCAGGGTGGATGAAGGGGCACCTGTTGCCTCCTGATGTGGAGCAGGGATGGGTCAGATGGCCCAGAGTCTATCATTGCCATAGGAACATGAATCTCTCTCGCACACATACCCTTGACCCTTTCCTTTTCCAAAACAATAGACCAGAGAGTGGGGCTTTTGGTCTTTTTCATTCCCAGACTGGAACATAAAGGGGATGATGCAAAACTCTAGGACACTCACCCCAGTGTCTCTCTGGTCCCCAGGCAGCCAGCCTCTTTCTGCTGTTGAGAACCATCATATGACTGTCTATTGAATTCCTTCCAGGATAATCAGTTGCATTTAGAACCAGAGGAATGAGTGACATAAACCATCTCATCTTGAACCAGAAACCTGTGTAGACTTTAAAAGATTATTACATTTGTGTGTGTGTGTGTGTGTGTGTGTGTGTGTGTGTGTACACGCACATGCATCCCATGGTCTGGGTGTGGAAGTCAGAACAACTTTAGAAGTCAGTTCTTTTCTTCTATTATGTGAGTCCTGGGGATTGAACTCAGGTCATCAGGCTTGGCAGCACATACCTATACCCTCTGAGCCACCTTGATGTCCCCACTATGTGAACTTTGAAAGCAGGGCAATATTGATTAATTAACACTAAACAGTACTGAATATAACAGGGGTTCTGATGGTGTATCTGTTAGTTCATGACCTTGTGGAATTTATTTCAATCATCATTATGAATGTCTTCTAACTAAAGAACTGTGTTAAAATAAATACATACAAAAGGAAATTTAAAGAGTGCAATTTGGATCTGCTTTGCTTAAAAACAATACAGCACAGAAAATGGTGAGTTCACAAACATTCTTTCTTATTTATCTATGTATTTTATTGGTTACTTTACTGGCAAGTACTGGCTCTATGCAGAAGAATTCTGTATTTTTAGCCCATAAACTTTTATTTAAGGGATTTCATGTGTGATTCCTTCATGTCCACATCAAAGTTCTCCCTCTGAGGTCTTTGGTCAATTCTTGAAACAGTTTACTTTAGGAATTACTTTAGGATAGATCTGCTTCTCAATTGCTGACACTCTACTCTCTTAACAAGGAGGAATTCAGAACATACTGATTCCTAGGCCATTGCTCAGGAATACAATGGTCAATACTAGGGTATGCCAATGCTCCATTGAAACAAACATTCATTCACAGTAAGACGGGTACCTTCAACTCCAGATCTCATGCTCAAGACAAGTCTCTCATCAGCACCACTACTTTGAGTTGTCTTGTGAATCATATTCCTTTTTGCATGCATCAGAACTCATACTGCACAGTGAATTCTGGTTTGCAAAAGAGGATTTATTTTTGCACTTGTCTTTCATGCCTGTGTCCACCAGCTAATACACAGACACAAAGTGCTAGTAATCCTTCTTGAACGTAAAAAAAAAAAAAAGTTTATTTTTATTTTGTGTGTATGGGTGTTTTGCCTGCATGTGTAATGCCCACAGAGGTCAGAAGAGGCCATTGGATCCCCTGGAACTGAAGTTTTGGACAGTTGATAGCTGCCATGTGGGTGATGGGACCTGAAACCAGGTCCTCTGCAGGAGCAGCCAGTGTTCTTAACTGCTGAGCCATCTCTCCAACCCCCTTTTTGAACCTAAAAAAATATACTTTGGGCGCTAGAGAAATGGTTCAGTGGTTAAGAGTACATACTGCTCTTCCAGAGAACCTGAGTTCAATTCCCAGCACTGATGTCAGACAGCTCACAGCAGCCTATAACACACACACTGGATTCACATGCATACCACACACATACACATGATTAAAAATTAATAAAAATATTTAAAATTTGGGGCTGGAGAGATGGCTCAGTGGTTAAGAACACTGGTTGTTCTTGCAGAAGACCCAGGTTTGAATCCCAGCACCCATGTGACAGCTAACAACTATCTGTAACCCCAGTTCCAGGGGATCCGACGGCCTCTTCTGTCCTCCACGGGCATTGCATGACATGGGTGCACTAACCTACATGCAGGCAATACACTCATACACACAAAATAAAAATAATAAATAAATTTTTTTTAAATATTTAAAATTTATTTTTGAGAGGGGGGGGTCTTGCTAAGTTACTAAGGCTGGCCTTGAAATGTAATTCCTCTGCTGCAGCTTCCTGAGTAGCTGGGCTTGCCAGCCTCGCCATCAGGCCCAGCTCACATTTTTCTCCAGTTTTTATTAAAATAGACAAGAGTCCCTGCAGTTCTTCAACCTTTCTCTTCTAGTTGACCTGGAACAGGCTGGCCAGGATGGTGGATTTCCCTGGAGGATTCCCCTACCCCACAGGGTCATTTCTCACATCCAGACAGAGTGGGAGCTTTGGTTGTTACTTACATAATCTGGAAGTCTGTAATATCAGCTCACTTCTCAATATATCTTAGTTTTACAAAATCAGAGTTTGAGTTGAAGAATTTTTATTTTAGTTTCTCCAGTTGTATGGATTAGTTCAAATGAGAATTTAGTCTACTTTCGAGTGATTTCAAATGGTTAATGTAAATAAAGGAACTACTTTAAGTCAATTGCATGCTTGAATTATCCCACCTCCCCATACAATTATGTAAGAGTCTGTGCATTCAGTTCTGCTTTTGGAAAATTATATCATCCAGTTAGAGATGGCAAACTGAGCAGGGGCAGGGTGGTGCTGCAGTGCATCCAAGGAAATAGTGCCCAAGAAAACTGTTGGGCCTACGCTGCTCTGACTGTAGTTGAACACCAGAATTTTGTTTGTTTGTTTGTCGGGGGGTCTTTTTGGGACAGAATCTCCTTGTAACCCCAGCTGGCCTGGAACTCACTATGTAGACCAGGGTGGCCTTGAACTCACAGAGATCCAACTGCCTCTGCCTCCCTAGTGTTGGGATCACAGGCATGTGCCACCACACCTGGCTTGTTTTTGAGACAGACTCTATGTAGTCCAGACTGACCTCCCAGCTCACAGAGATCCACCTGCCTCTTCCTCCTGAGTGTTGGGATCAAAGGAGTGAACTGCCAAACCCAGATTATAGAACAGGTTTATGAGTAGAAAACAGAAAGTGGGATGAGAAACAGTATCTGAGAAAAGCCAGTGTTGTTTGTAACCAGGGTGCAGGCAATAGAGCTGTGCAACAGAAGGCTGCACCCTGTCAGTGGATAGAGAGAAAAAGTAAGAAAGACTATGGTTCTTCAGGAATAAACAGCAAAAACACTAATGAGTCACTTTGCACTGTAGTAATCAGACTTCACCTTCACTGGTTTCAAAATGCCTTAATTTACTAATAACACTTTATATTTTATAGCAATTTATTTTATTTTATTTTGTTTTCTGGTGCTGAGGATCTAACCCAGGGCCTTGTATATAACTAGGGAAGTAGAAGCACTCCATCTCTGAGTCTCAGCCCTCTAAGCCTTACAGCAGTTTATAAAGTACTTTATGAACATTTGGGCTTGAGCCAGGCATGGTAGAACACACATTTAATCCCAGCACCGGAGAAACAGAGACAGGCAGATTTCTGTGAGATCTAGGCTAGCTTGGTCTATATGGCGAGTTCTAGCTGGCTGGAGCTACAGGGAGACCCTGTCTCAATCAATCAATCAATCAGTCAATCAATTTTATTACCATCGCAAGTGGTGAATGCTATTCCAGAGTCTTCCTCACTCTGATATAAACGGAGGCTCAGCCCTTGGAGGATCGTAACTCTGTAGGACTTGTTTTTCTCTTGACTGGTTTTGGTGGGTGTCAGTTAAGCATAGATAATTTCAACTCCATCTTCTTATTCTTCATACCCAAGGAAACAGGCATCTCACATTTGCACAAGGTTCAAGGCTGCTCCCGACTTAGGAAGATAAATGGATGCTGTCAGTCAAAGGCTTCTGAGTCATGGGCCTTCTTCAGAGCTCACTGTCCCTCTTTCTGGCTCTTCCTTCTTACCTTATTTTTTTTTTCCTCTTATCTTTTCCCCCCTATTTTCCTATTTGAACTTTTTGTATCGTTTCTATTTCCTCTTTTTAGATTATTATAAATCAAGCTGTTAAAGCTGAGTGAGTGACCATCCACTTTTTAATCCAGCGGGGCTGCTGGCAGTGCTTCCCCTTTGTGAGTTTCCTCTTTGCCCAGCTATCAGCTGGGCCCAGACAGAACATACACGTACACCATGTCTTAGCTATCTGGAGAAGGCTGGGAGTCTGAGTTATGGCAGTGCAGCTTGAGTCAAGAATCTTAAAAAAAGCACAAAGCTACTTTGACACATTTGTTATTTTTTTAACTAATACGTAAGATGTAAAAGCTATACATATTATACATATTATTAGGATGCCATGCAGTAAAATTTCATTTAGGTATTTTTTTTTAAGACAGGTTCTCCCTATAGCCCCAACTGGCCTAGAATTTGTTATGTAGACCAGGTTGGCCTTGATCTTACAGAGATCCACCCACCTCTGCTTCTCATTAAAGAATAGAGCACTGCCAAACCCAGCGGAAAATTCATTTACAAATGAATTTTCCTACCATGAGTACATCTATTTACATTTAGATGCATTAAAAGTACAATTTTTCACTGGGCATGGTGGTGCACGCCTTTAATCCCAGCACTTGGGAGGCAGAGGCAGGCGGATCTTTGTGAGTTCGAGGCCAGCCTGGTCTACATAGTGAGTTCCAGGACAGCTGGGGCTACAAGGAGACCATCTCAAAAAAGAAAAAAAAAAAAAAAAAAGTACAATTTTTCTTCGTAGATAAAAAAGGAAGATAAAATCTTAGCAAGTATCCCCATCCTAGTACCAGTTAAGCAAACCACTATGAAGCAATTTTATCTGTTGTTCATGTGAGTGTACACTAGGCTTATTTTTCTCGTCAGTCATTTTGACTTTTTATGACTGAAGATTTCTCTTTATTTTGTTTCTCCGGATATCTCTACGTAAAAGTAATTTGTGGGAGGGGAAAAAAAGGGGAAGATAGGAAATGAGAGGCCAGACTTTATTTCAGGACTTCTGTCCTTATTTTCATTGAAAAACATTGATGTGTTTGTCTCATAAAATATAAAAGATAACCAAATGTTTTTCTGTATTGTTGACCCAGAGTTGTGCCATAGTGGCAGTTACTGATAAAATGTATTGTATTCTTCTGTCTTTATTTGAGAGAGTTAAAAGGCAAATAACTTATTGGTCTGCCTTATGTTTCTGGTCAGCCACAAGCAAGAATTCCATTTTTAATTCACTGCAGAAGTGACTAAGGCAAATATTTATGCAAATCTTGGTTCTTTTTTTTTTAGCCAGTATCGCCTCAGAGAACCCGTCATGACCCATATAGGAAATATCACAGTAAGAGAGTATTTGTTTTCCCGTGTTCCTTGGTTTTAATTTTGCTTTGCAGAAGTTGTTTGAATTACTTTCCATTGTGATAGGGCAGAGAGAATGGTCCTCCTAGAGAAGGCTGAGTTCAACGGATAGAATCTCTCACCCACTTAAGAGTCTTACCCCTTCCCCCTCGTACAGAGCAACTCAAATATGATGCTCCTGCAGCTCGTGACCGTCAGGAAAAGCTGAACTTTAATTTTCTAATAAGGGAATTTAGAAGTTGGGAATGTAGCTCAGTGGTAGAGTGCTTGCCTGCCATGCACAAGGTCTTGGGTTCCATCCCCAGCACCATCAAAAAGTAAAATAAAACCAAAGCAGTAAGTGAATTTCTTTCATTTATTTTTCCTAATTACACTCTGAAATGATGGATTTTTTTTTGACATTTTACTGTATTTTAAAAGTTCCAGGATCAATCTGAATTCCTTTGTAATCTGGGTCTCCAGACCCAGAATCTTGGTAATCTCCATGTTAACTCCAGAGACTGGAACCCAAATTCCACTGAACAAACCTCCATCCCTAGGGGAGACAAACCTCTCTTCTCTCAGAAAATATCACATACTGTTGAAAGCAAGTTCCAAATTCCACATAGGGATACTCTGTTACCAGGCTGTTAGCTGTGTTGATGAACATGAATTCTGTGTCCAGCCTTCGGAGCTGCCCCTCCTCCAGTACTTTTGGGTTTCTCTGGTACTCCCTCACTTCCTTCCCTTAATCATGGAGCTAATAAACACCCTTTGGCTGAGCTACCCTGCTCTGTCACCACCTGTGTCTCGGGCATGCTTCTTCGCGTCATAAAATTTGAGGACAAGACCCTAACATGTTCTTGATGACATCTTTGCTACTTGGCATGAAGCCTGGCATATAATGGGTAATAAATATTTTCAGAAGGAGTGGATAAAATTACAGGGAAAGTCACTTAATTTCATATTTCTTTCAGACTTTAAAACCACTCTATATCCTATATGCTAAAATATCCACTTGTCACTTGTTACCTTGATTAACACTATACTTCTTTTTATACAAGGGAAAAGTTTCTGTGATTTGGTTATATCTTAAATTGACAATGAGCAGAATGGATTCTTTAGTGAAAGACCTCTGCTTCCCTTTGAATAAAAAAATTGTAACTTACCTACCCAAGAGGAAATAATTAGCATATTAATCATTAATGTGAATTTCTGGAATAGCTGGATTTTTAAATTTTTATTCTTGTTTGTTTTTGTTTCTGAGACAGGGTCTTGCTATATAGCCCAGACTAGCCTTAAATACATAATACCCCTGCCCAAGCCCACTAGGTGTGTACCACATGCAATTATTTTAATGTATTTTTATTATTTGTGTGTATGAGTGTGGGGGTCAGAGGACAACCTTTAGGAGTGAGTTCTGTCCTTTCACCTTGTTAAGGGAGGATTTCTTTTTTTCTGCCACTCTGAGTGCTCCAGACTGCCTAGTCCACATGCCCCTGGGAGAGTCTCCTGTCTCTGCCTCCCATCTCACCATAATAGTGCTGAAATTTCAGACGTGTGCCATCACATCTAGGTTATTACATGGGTTCCAGGGATAGAACTCAGGCTGTCAGACTTATGCAGCAAGAACCTTTGCCCACTGAACCATCTCGCTGTCCCAGTGACTATTTTATATGTGTGTATGTTTGCTTGTTTTTTAATAGTAAAGTTTACTTTGTTGTTCTCTAGTTGTGGAGCTCTGAACCCCAGTGGGATGTTGAGTCATGTGCTGTACCCCATGAAACTGGGGAGTAGAGTACTGCACTGATTAATGTGTGGTTCTTCTGTATATTAAAGCTCCCTGAAAGTAGGATTCATGCCTCTCGTATTGTGCTTGACACCCAGCATAAACTCTGGCTATTTTTGGAGGTCAATAAGTTTATGTTAAGCATTAAATACCATAGGAAGGATTTTCATTCAGCATGTGCACTGTGTGAGATAGAATGTGTATACACAGTCACTTTGCTGTTTGGGAGTTTCCATCTAAATACAACATACTTTCTGAAACTAAGCAAAAAGGTCTTATTGGGATTAGGAAGAATACAGCTTTGGGGTCAGTTTTGTATGAGTGCAACCCTTTCAGTCTAAGTGGGTCTAAAATGAACCATCCAGAGCAAATGGACTTGTCAACTTTTATCTGCTAAAAAATAAGTGTCTTGGGCTCTGAGTAGGCCTTTCCTAAGGAAGGCACACATGGAAACATTAAGTGCCTGGGGCTCACTTGTAAGCACCACGTTTTTAGGATTTTTATAGAAGTTCCTCTTCTTCCAGAAAGGAAATACAAGTTTGAAAACAGTCTCCAAGGACTTGATATTGAATAAACTTAACTCTCTCTAGCATGGATCTATTTCAGTGTTTTTGGCAAACAATCAAAACAGTGACACAGAGCATTTACATAAATGTTTGAAGGAACATTTTCCTTCAATGTTATTATTTCTCAACATATGAAAGTATTTTCCTTTCCAAGTGACACATACTTACATTACTGAAACAAGTGGTTCAAACTTCAGGCTTCAACTTTCATGCCATGATTAGAGTTAAGAAATGAATCTTTTTCTAGCCCTGGTTCTAATGTTTTTAGAACCTTGGCTTCTTTCCCTGTGAAGTCTGGACCATAGTGCCTAGTCTTGGGACCCTTCTGGGAATTAATTGGTATGATGCACATAAAACCTCTAAGACAAAGTCAGTGAGCTGTGGAAGATAGTGACAGGGTGCGGTCAGCAAAGGCTTTTATGATTAAAACCAGATGCAAGATCGGGTTGAGTATTTTGCTTGCTTGCTTACATTTAATCACTCTGATCCCAAATTAGCCCAAATATGTCTTTTACATAAGAGATACTGATCTAGTTTGTTATTTGACTTTGTAGTGCTGGGGTTAAACCCAGGGCCTCCTGCTTGGTAGGCAAGTACTCTACCATTGTGCCTCACCCCAGCCCCTTCCATAAGAAACCTGTTTCAGGACTGTTTCAGAGCAACCATGCAGCTATCAATTTAGATTGAGGGTTTTAAGAAAAACTTTATTTTTTTAAATATTAATTTATTATTCTTATTTTATGAGTGTATTGCTTGCATGTGTATAAGTACACCCATGTTGTACAATGCCTGCAGAAGTCAAAAGAGGGCATTGATCCCCTGAAACTGGAATTACGGGTGGTTGTTAACTGTCATGTGGGTGCTGGGAATCAAATCTAGGTCCTCTGCAAGAGCAGTCAGTGCTCTTAACCACTGAACCATCTCTCCAGTCCCTAGACTGAGTTTTGATGGTATATGTCAACAAGTCTCAAATCAATATTATAGATTGTTATCTGTATATTTATACATATTTTTTTTTGTCTTTTTGAGACAGGGTCTCCCTGTAGCCCCAGCTGTCCTGGAACTCACTATGTAGACCAGGCTGGCCTTGAACTCACAGAGATCCGCCTGCCTCTGCCTCCCCAGTGCTGGGATTAAAGGTGTGTGCCACCAGGCCCAGCTTTATATTTATACATTTTTAAATATTTTATTTTATTTTTATTTGTCTGTGCATGTGCACATATATGTGCCCATAGAGGCCAGAAGAGGGCATCAGATCCCTTGGAGCTGGAGTTACAGGCCGTTGTGAGCTTTCTGAAGTGGGTGCTGAGAATTGAACTCTGAATGAATAACAAAAGCTTTTAAGCTCTAAGCCATGTCTCCAGCTCCATCATATTCATTTATGAACATTTCTTGAATACACAGTAGTTTCTTAACTATTAATTACCTTTAAGAATGGGAATAAGGAGTTCAAATGGGGGGATTTCTGTACCTCGTTATGAAGCCAGAGTATTGTTGAACACATAATTTGCTTTCATAACAAAATGAGAAACCACTAGAATGTTTTAGCAATGGGAATAGTGGAGCTTGTAAGTAAAATTAATAAACTACCTACTATGTTGGCAAAATCCAAGAATAAGTATTTTTATCCATTTTTATCATAGGGTAGGAACTATATCCATGAATATAATGGTGAAATAGAGATTGCTATAATTGATTAATGTAAAGTAATTAACATTGCTAGGTAACATTAAAAATGTGTCTTTAATAGTTTTGAATTTGGAATACAGCCAGCCTTTCATATCCACAGATTCTAAATCTGTGGACTCAATCAGCTGTAGAGCAAAACAGTTTAGAACTTGCAGATTTGGGGCCCCCTGAAAGGAACTGGAATAGCCACAGATTTGGATACATAAAGGCGGTGGCAGCCCTGGAATGAATCTCCTGGGGGGTCTCTGGGGAGGGTGCAGTTTCCTTTCTGTGAAAATGGTGAACAGCACAGAAGAGCTGCCAATGGCCTTCTTCCCTGTGCCACCACCACTGAGGTTTGTCTCTAGTGACTGTGTTTTCTATGAACTCTGTCTTTGGGAGTCCATCAGCCTATACACATGGTTCTTCCCATGTTTTTGCCCCTTGTCAAAGTTTGACGCTAAACCCGCCCTCTACCGCTGAGGAGCTACAGCCTCTCCTCACATGGCAGCTCTTCAGATGGTCTTGTGCTATGTGGGCTGCTCTGAAACATGCTCCCCCCCCGACTTAATATATATAACATCCTCCCAGATAGACCTTGTTCGTCTGTTTGTTTTGAGGCAGTGTCTTACCCTCTAGCCCAAGCTGACCTGAAATTCACTGTGTAGTCCAGACAGACCTTGAACTTGTGGCAATCCTCTTGTCTCAGGCCTCTGGAGTGCTGAGATAGTTGTTTTATAACCTCTAAATTGTTGTACCATCCCAGTAATCAGTGTTATTGAAAGTTCAAGGTGTTGACATCACCTTGCTGTGTGACACATCCCATGCATACACCTCTCCCTTCTCCTGTACTTCAGCCGAACAAGTGCCCAGAAGTAGGAGTTGTCCAGTGGAAAGCCATCTCCACTTTGTTTTGTTTTTTTACTTTATTTATTTTTACCATTCTAAGGAATGAAGATTGTTTTTGATTGATAAATTCTATATTTTGGATGCTGGTTATTTGTAGGTTGAAGCCAACATTTCCCCACTGTATCTTTCTATCTTGTATTAGTATTTTATGCCAAAGAGTCATTAATTTGTGTAGTGTTATTTGTATCAGGATTATATATTTCTATATAAACTATAGGAAAAAGTAGATAATTTTCTTCAGTGTTTCCAATCCAAAGTGGCTGTCCCCTGCCTCCCATCCCCACTCATACCCCAGTCCCTGCTTCCCGGTGGCAACATCTTTAAGGTTTATGGATGTCCTTTCTGTCTCTTTCCTCCATATTTCTGAATAGCATGTTTATACTGCAATCGAAATATTTCAGTTTTAGATGACAGGTGAGAATTTAGCTTTCGTACACACATTCATGTTCTGCTCATCTTCCAGATATGGCTCTAATCATAATTTCTGGTTAGCTCAACTGACAACATTTATATTATGATGATACATCTGGGATTCACAGCTATGACTTTTAATAGACTCTGATTAAATTTTCTTTCTCTCTGTGACATTTTGTTTGCCCTAGAGTAAATAATTGTTTCATTTCTTCTGTTAATTCATGTAATTCATTCTCATATTCTCTTCCACAATCATAAATATCCCCTCAATATGTTCAGGTCTACAGCATAATCTCTCTGTTTCATCTTTTTCTTGAAATCTCACTATGTGTCTTCCTGCTGCAAACCACCATGAGACACCACCTCATATACAAACCCACATGCAGTTATGTGCATATCATGCCTTAAATGAAAATAGGACTTACTTAGATCTACTGTTTTATAACATGCTTTTAAAAACTCAATATACTTAGGTACATACACTTTTTTTTTTCTTTAACGAGGTCTTACTGTGTTACCAGAATAACCTCAAACTCTTCCGTTCATCAGTCCTCCTGCTCGGCCTCCCGAGTAGCTGGAACCACAGATGCATGCCACGTAGTCTAGTTCCCATTGCACTTTGTACCTACATTAAAGTGTACCTCACTTTGTACCTCTGTGGCAGGTATTATTATGATTATTTCTTTTTGACATCATCCTAGAAGTTTAAATCATTGTGCAGCAAAATTAATAAGTTTATATAGGTTTCTATGTTCTGTGTCATATGTAAAATCTGAGATCATAAAAATATTTCCCCATATTTGTACTGGTTAACCAGTTTTAATTTTTCTATGTAAAACTTTAAATTGTTTTGGCATAAAGAATGAGATGTAGAAGCTTCTCCTGTGTCACTTTGAATGACCGGCTCTTACGTCACTTTACTGAATGGGTAATTCATCCTCTTAGACTGACTTGAACTGTCACCAGGGTCTTACATTACATACCCATCCGTATTTGGTTCCATTTCTGAGAACCCCACTCTCTTTCACTGATCTTTCTGTCTGTTATAGTCCCAGATCTCACCGCTGATTTGCTTTAGTTTTAAATTTATTTTTTAATTTAAAAACATTTTATTACATTTTATTTATTGATTTGCTCAAGTGTGTGCATGTGTGTGTGTGTGTGTGTGTGTGTGTGTATGTACACATGCCATAACATACGTGGATGTCAGAGTCTGTTCTCTCTCTCCAACATATGGCGCCTGGAGATCAAACTCAGACTGTCAACACTAGCCCCAAGTGCCCTCACTTGCTCAGTCATCTCGCCAGTCCTGTCCTGGGGTTGTTTAGTTTGATGGTTTTGTTTGTTTCTGGTTTTACAATGCTGTAGATCAAACCCAGGGTCTAGCACATGCTAGACAAGTTCTGTACCACAGAACTACTTCCTCAGCCCTTGTTTGTTCATTCAATTATTACTATTCAGACCTTTAAAAAATTTTTAATATTTTGATTTTATGTGCATGAGTGTTTTGCCGCACCTATATAAGAGCACCACATACATACAATGCCTACAGAGTCCAGAAAAGGGTGCAAGGCCCCCGGAACTGGAGTTAGAGGTTGTTAGCCCCCACATGGGTGATGGGAACCAAGCCTGGGTCCTCTGCAATATCAGCCTGTGCTCTTCACTCCTAAGCCATCTCTCCAGCCCCAAGATCTTTTCTTTATATATTTTTTCTTCATAGAATTTTGTTTTTTATTTTTTTGAGACAGGGGCTCTCTGTAGCCTCAGGTGACCTAGAACTCAATTTATAGGCCAAGCTGGCCTCAATCTCACAGACCTCACAGGTTTGCCTCTGCCTCCCAAGTGCTGGGATTAAAGACATGCACCTCCATGCCTGACTGTTCATATAATTTTTTAATTAAAGCATACATTAAAAAAAATAAGAAGATCTACCATAAGGTCTTTCTGTTACCATCTCAGTCAGATAAATGAGATTACCAAGAAAACAGAAATTGTATACTTGACAAAACATAAGTAACAGTAGAAAAGATACTTTCCTGGAATTTAGGTTTATTTCATTTTATAAAATATCTTGTTGGTTTTCTGCATCATTTTATTTTAATTATGAGTTGAAGGCTAAATGATTCACTTTCTTTAAAATTTTTTTATTAAAAATATATTTGTATGTGTTAAAATTTTGAACAATGCAGTAGTGTACAATATAAAAAGTATACAACCCCAAGTCAAGTAACAGTTACTA
Organism: Nannospalax galili; assembly: GCF_000622305.1. Classification (NCBI taxonomy): domain Eukaryota; kingdom Metazoa; phylum Chordata; class Mammalia; order Rodentia; family Spalacidae; genus Nannospalax; species Nannospalax galili. Next base: position 1,723,484 of record NW_008360306.1, read on the forward strand.
ATCCAGCCAGCATGGTGACCACACACTTTTAATCCCAGCACTGGGGAGGCAGATGCAGGTAGATCTCTGTGAGTTCGAGGCCAACCTGGTCTACATAGAGAGAGTTCCAGGCCAGTCAGCCCAGGACTAAAGAATAAGTTACCAGTCTAAAAATACTCTCAGAACCTTTACTCTAATCATATAGCCATTGTTATTTTGGGTATATTCTTCTAAGTTTTTCCTTTATCTTGCCTAATGTTCATGTCATTAGTGGTTTGTTTCTTTGTTGGTTTGTTTGTTTGTTTGTTTGTTTGTTTGTTTGTTTGTTTCAGAGTGTCAGGTAGCCCAAGCTGGCTTTGAACACCTGATCCTCCTCCTGAGTGCTAGGATTACAGGATAGGCTATCACGTCTGCCTTCTGAATGCTATTTTAAGCATAGTCATATTATGCATGTTCCATGTTTCTGTTCTTAATACTTTAGTAGGACCCCTTTCTTCCCTATAGCTCTGCTATAGTTGTATCACCTACACAGTTATCAGATGTGTAATTGTACCCATTCTTTTTTTGGTGGACATTTGGGCTGTTTCCAAAGGAGTAGTATCACAAACCATGCTGTAATTATCATTATAAATAGCAGTGTGATTCATTTTCAATTCATCTACTCTGACTCCAGTTTAGGGGCCCACTTTTTTCTGATCTCTGAGTAAATATGAAAACCCCTTTAGCTTAAACAGCACTGTCTGGGCAGTCACAAAGAAGTGTGCTAAGAAGAAACCCTTCTATTTTATTGTTTCTTTAATAATAAAATAGCCCTTTTCTCAATGAGCTGACAGGCTGGTGGGGCTGGCCAGCGTGTAGCCCATCAGTCATAGCTATTACTCATTCTGTTGCTTGTAAAGCATTAGTCATGATCAGAAAGTGATAAACTTATTTGTCTTGGGCTTCCAACAAATTGCAGGGAGATGGTTGATAATTGAGTTCAGGAAACAAAGTGCATAGAAAATGATAGTGAACTGTAGTCATTGGGTAGACTTATGCCAAAACAGATCACTTTCTGCTAGGCAAAAGCACACATTTTAGCAAGAGAATAGACAAAAGGATGAACTAGCCTATTGGGTATCCTGTGTGTCATCAGAGTTTGTCATTCATATGCCGGCAGCATCAGTTCAAGAACTGCTCATAAATATTGTCATGTAAATATAGTTTTAAAAGCTAAGTGCATATATAAAACAAAAATAAATAAAATGAATAAAAGCATAAGTGGGGCTGTCATGATGGCTCAGTGGGTAAAGGTGCTTGCCCCCAAGCCTGATGGACCTGGGTTTGATCCCAGAAACCCACACAGTAGAAAGGATTAACTCCACAAAGCTGTTCTCTGAGCTCCTCACATGAACCTGTGCATAAGTCCGCACACACACACACACACAAACTAAATAAAGGTAAGAAATAAAAAGCATAAGTAGGTCATAAATCTCTCTAAGGTCACTAGATTTTACTACACCTGTGATCCTATATTTCAAGAGATTCCAAAGAGTTAATCATTAAGGGAGAAAATGTTGCTTTATTAGTACAAGCTAGAGCATGTTCAACACCTAAATTATTATATAACCTTTGACATCATTGCACAAGTTGTAATGTGTCATAAGGAAATCATCATGGTAGATCTCCACTGTTTCCAGTACTTTGTCATCATCTAGGACAGAATCTCTGAACCCCACAAATACTCAGTCCTGTTTCCTCCTCCTGCCCAGCCCTCAAAATCTCACATCTACTTCCTGTCTCTGAGCATCTGTCATTCCAAAGATTTTAGTACATATGGAATCATTAATAGTTTTCCTTCATGTCTTGACTGTTTGACTTGGGGTGATACTTTCAAGTCTAGCTCACATGCCATCAGCACTTCATGCCCTTCTGTGGGGGGACATTTTATAGTGTGGATACTGCATGTTTTGTCCACCTATGTATCCTGATGGACACTTAGAGTACATGCTAGACAGGCACTCTACTCACTGAACCATACCCCCAGCATTGTCCAAGTCTTAGGCCTCCTCAGTTAAGCTTATTCCTTCTCACCACTGTGAATGATACTGGTGTGATTGCAGGCATGCATGAGCTTGAGCACCGTCTTCAGTTCTGGGTCACTGGTAACTCTGTGCTTAACTCTTTGAGATGCTGCTAAACCATTTTCCAGTGAAGGTTCACCATTTTGAATCCCCACAAGCAGTGTTGGGAGGGTGCTGGTGTCTGGAGCAACACATTATTTTCTGTGTTTTTCAGTTATTACCATCCTCATATGGGTGTGAAATATTGTCACACTGTGACTCAGTATTTTCCTAATAGTTAATCGTGAAGATTTTTTTCCCCCGATGTACTTAATGGTAATTTGCATATCCACTTTACAGCTACATCTGCCCATGACCTTTGCCCATTTTAAAATTGGTTGCTTATCTTTCTGTTTATTTGTAGTTCTCTAGCTATTCCAAATATTAAACTATCATCAGATAGACAATTCACAAATGATTTTCCCTCCACTCTTGAGAGTATCAGGTTTTGTTTTGTTTTTTCTTTAAGGCAGGGTCTCGATGAGGAACTTATGTCAGTCTCATACTGGTGATCCTCCTGCCTCAGACACCTGCATGCCAGGTCTACAGGCATGCACCACCACACCCAGCTTGCTAGCATCTTTTGGTGCACATAGTATCCAGTTTTACTAGCAGCTGAACAGACTGACCTATCCCCATGAACTTTTCCCCTTACCCTTGTCGAAAATCACACAGCTTTATATACCCAGTTTTATTTCAGTGACTCTCTCCATTGGTCTGTATCAGTCCATCCTTAGACAAGCACAGCATTGTTTGGTCACTTTCACTGTGTAGTAAGCTACTGTGTGTGTTCTCCAGCTTTGTTCTTTTTTCACTATTATTTTGGCCATTCTCAGTCTTTTGAAATTCCATCTGAATCCTAGGGTGAGATTTTTCCATTTCTGCACAAAACACTTATTAGGGCTTTGATGGGGATCACATCAAGTCTGCACGCTGCTGTATCAGCTTGACAACAGTAAGTCTTCTAGAGCTTGGGCACTGGTTGTCTTTCTTTTTATTTACATCTTTTTAGGTATCTTTCAGCAACCTCTTGTGGTTTTCATTGTGCAAGTATTTTCTTTTGCCTGCTATTGGGGGTTGACCCCAGAGCCTCACCCATGTTAAACACATCTTCTTCCACTGAGCTACATCCTCAGTACTCATTATTCAAGCTGTCTTCTTCTTCCTCTTCCTTTCCTCATCCTCTTCCTCTTCCTTTATTCTTTTTGAAAATATGTTTCATGTAGCCAAGACCAGCATCAAACTCACAATTTAGCCAAAGATGATTTTGAACTTTGATCCCCCCTGCTTCTGTCTCTTGAGTGCTGGGGTTGTAGGCATGCACTACCAACCTGGTTTCTGAGGTGCTGTTAGATCAGATCAAACACAGGGCTTATGCTTGCTAGCCAGGTACTCTACTCACTGAACCACATCCCCAGCATTGTCCACGTCTTTATGCCTCCTCAGTTAAGCTTATTCCTGCGTATTTTATTCTTTTGGATGGTATCATAAATGTATTATTATCTCAATTTTATTTCAGGTGTGTTTGTGACTAGTGTATAAAATACTACTGACTTTGCCTAGTTGTTTTGTACCCTGAGATTTTACTGAATTCACTTATTAGCTCTCACATGTATCTGTATACATGGGAACTCTTTAGAGTTTTCTAGATATAATTCCAGGTTGTCAAGGCAGAATGTTCGTTTGTTGCTTTATTAGTTACTTTTCTGTTGCTATGACTAAAACCAGTTTATAGAATAAAGAATTTATTTTGGCTTACAGTTCCAGAGGAAGAGTTCATATTGGGAGGGGAGACATGGCATCAGGTGGCCTGAGCAAGAAGCTGGCTGATCACATTTTATCTGCACACAGAACATGCAGAGAATGAACAGGAAGTGGGGGTCAGGCTATAAAAAGCCCACCTCTAACATCCACCTCAAAAGGTTCCATAACCTCCTCAGACAGCACCACTGACTGGGGACTAAATGTTCAAATACTCATTCAAATTCAAATCACAGCTGTAATATCTTTTACTCCTTAAAATCATAGGAAATAATTTATGCAAAATGAACCGGAGTCCTTTTAATATTTCAGTTTTGTTGTTTTGCTTTTTTTTGTTTGTTCGTTTAGGGATGGGGAGTTGTTTCTGTTTTAAAAATAAGGAGCGCTAATAATAAACAAGTAAAATTCCTAAAGGACAGAACATAAACTAATACATTTAACCAAGCTGCCTTGAGCAGCAGGTATGTTATAGGTAGAGCAAAGTTAAAAGGCAAATTTATGTGAACAAATTCATAATCAGTGATTGTTTTTCTTTAAAAAAAAAAAAAAGATTCATTTAAGGCCAGAGAGATGGCTCAGCATAGACAGGCAGAGGCAGCCAATCCTGATGACCTGCGTTCCATCCCCAAGACCTACATGATGGGAGGAAAGAACTGACTCCTGCAAGTTGTCCTTGCAGGACAAGTTGACCTCCACATGCACACCATGGCACACACAGTTTCCTACCCATAAAAATAAGTAAAATAAATAAATAAAAGTAATCATTTTTAAAAGATTCATTTAGTTAAACATTTTTAAACCTGACACAGTATGACTGTATTAAGAAGACGGCAGATTGACACATTGTCACTAGAAATAAACCGAGTAGGATTAGAGACTGTCTCCAAGTCTCACACACTTGCTGTCCCTCCCGTCACCCAGGGGTCTCTGCCAGTGTGTTTCTTGGCATTATTACCTCTTGATAACTTCTCTCTTCTCCTAAAAATGCCAATTTTCTTAGGCCGCTCTTATAATTCAGGTGACCTTGGAGCACTGTCCACACCAAATTTTGCAGTCTTCTTTATTTACTATTTCTGCCTCAAATTTTCTTTGTCGTTTACAGTAACAATTGAATTCATTTCACTCCAAACACATTCTGATCTCTTGTATGTACATATATTATGTTCTCTGCTTCCAGTGCTTAACAGTTACCTCAAAATAGTGCTCAATCTGATCCTTTTTATTTTCAGATCCTCCTTTTTAAGGAGAATTAGCTTCTTTTACAATTTATTTATTTATTTATTTATTGGGCAGGGTGCCATGATGCATGTGTGGAGTTCAGAGGACAACTTGTAGGTGTTGGTTTTCTTCTTATATCTTATGGATCCTAGGGATCAAACCTAGGTCATTAAGCTTAGCCATAGGCCCCCTTACCCACTGAACCATCTTGATGTACCTTCTTTTACAATATTAACAAAATATTTCAGATGTAACCAGTATCTATGGGATAATCACTCAGAACCGATTTTTTTTGAAGAAATAGAACATAGTGCTGCCCTTGTTTACATCCACCCCAAATCCATCTGCTCTTCAGAAGTCGGTGTACTCCCTTCTTTTTACCATTTTTATACTTATTTATGTGTCTTTCAACAAAAAGCATGGAGCTTTTGCATTAAATTTTGCATAGTTTCAGTGTATCCTCTTCAGCTTGCTTTCTCCTTCGTGTTTGTGAGACTTACTGATATCAGTGAATTCAAATTCAGCTCATTGATTTAAGCTAAAGTACAACTTAAGATCAGGTGATTATTCCAACATTATCCTTTCCTCCGTGGAGATGCTGAGCCAGCTTTTCCTTTCTACCATTCCAAACCATGCTTTACTCTCTGTGCCCATGCCCCCCTGCCCACGCCACGGTCACGATATGGTCGCACCCTCAGCCTCTCTAGTTCTTGCAGACTGTGCTGATGGAATGTTCCTTTTACTTTTTTTCTGAGCAAAACTCTGGTCTTGATGATAACTAGTAAGAACTGACAGTGGAAATTGGGGCTGGGCTTTCAACTCTGTAATGACTCAATTGTTTAACTTTGGTCAAGTGGTTCTACCTGTCTGAACCTCAGTTTTTCCAACTCCAAAGTAAGATTGGGTTTACTGTCATCTCTAAATGTTTTTCCAGCCTCAGTGGCCTGTGATTTTACTGCTGATGATGTCTATGCAGAGAGAAAGAAAAGCCACACCTTTTTAAATGAGATTGGATCAAATAAAGAACTGATGTCACCAGTCCCTAGAATCATAAATAATCCAAAAGTTGAATTCAGATTATTCTTGCCTCCATTTGCGTGCCATTCCTTAATTCAAGATATAGTTTTTAAATTGCTTCTTAATTGACTGAATTCATTTTCCGCAAGATTTATTTATTTTTATATTATGTGTATGAGTGTTTTACTGCATGTATGTATGTGCATCACATGCATGCAATGCCTGCAGAGGCCAAAAGAGGACATTGGATCCCCTGGAATTGGAGTTTCAAATGGTTGTTAGCTGCCATGTGGGTGCTGGGACTCAAAACCAGGTCCTCTGCAAGAGCAGCCAGTGCTCTTAACTGCTGAGCCCTCTCTCCAGCCCCTAATTGCTGTATTCTTACTGCATATTTACATCTGAACAGGACTTTTAAAAGATTTTTATTTTACTTTTTGCAGTGTTGGGGACCAAAGCCTGGATCTCATGTAGCTCTACCACTAGGCTGAAGACTTAAAAGATACTTTAAAATGCAAGATAAGTAATTGAATTTGCATTACTGTTTGTAAGCTCATCATACAAGAGCCTAGATTCCATATAGAACATTGACCTGTGAGTAAAAGACTGTTCGCAGTTCCTGGTGCAGCACTCTTGCATGAGCATTTGGAACCCAACTCCTTGGCACACTGGAGACTTTCCATAACATTAATTTCAGGAAATCCCAGACAAATAATTTCTGTTCTGGAGCACACATAGGTTGTGTGTGCTGATGGAAATTAAATAAAATTAGGAGATTTGTATGTTGTGGGCTTGGAAAGGCCTAGAACTGCTTCTAAGGCTTCTCCACCATAGGCTGATTATTTCAGTGCTTCAGGAGAATGGCAGTGGATGAAGACACAGGGCAGAAAGAAGGTTTGACAAAATGCTTTGTGAAAGGGCAAAGATGAATTGAAGGCAGTGATGGAAAATACCCTTTATGGCTGAGTCACCAAAGACGGAGTCCCAACTCTCCCAGCTCCATTTCCTCCTCAGGAGCTCCTCCAGATGCTCTCTCATCTGCAAGTTTTGGTTTTCGTTTCCCTAAATTTGGGACTCAGATGACTGGACAGGCTAGTCATTCCTGTTGTGTAAAACTTTGCTGTTGATGTTTGTTTGATACAGCCTTATAATGGAGTTACAGTGTTAAAGGATCGCAGCCTTCGGTAAAGCTGTGAGAAACTGCCTTTGCTTTCCTTTACCTTTCATTTGTAGTGCCTCGCCTACCACTGCGTGATCAGCTTTACTCTTAATTTATATATGAATTTTGTTTGATGGTTTATTTGTTTTACATTTATTTATTTTGTGATGCACATGTGGAGGTCAGGGGACAACTTACAAAGGTCAGTTGTCTTCTACCATGTGGGTCCCAGGGATCAAACTCAGGCCATCAGGTTTGACAGCAAGCATCTTTACCCTCTGAGCCATGTGAGTTTTAAGGTCTCTCCTTCTCTCCCTCCCTCTCTTCCTCCCTCTCTTCCTTTCTCTCTCTTTCCACCCCATCTCTCTTTTTTTCTCTCTCTCTCCAGTGTCTCATATAGCTGAGGCTAGCCTTGAACTCCCAATATAGCCAAGGATGACCTTGAATTTCTGATCCCCCTGCCTCTACCTCCCAAATGTTGGCATGACAGGCATCATCATCATACCCAGTTCCTGTTTTGTTGGAGATAGAACCCAGAGCTTTCTCACTGCTAAGCAAGCACTCTATCCACTGAGGGGCATTCCCAACCCCTAAAATCTTTTTTTAAAGATTCCATTTTCTTTGCTTTTAACTCTTTCCATCTGGTTTCATCTCTGTTCTTTATTCTTCCTTCTTTAGGGACAGAATTTTTTTTTCTCCAATTTCATTTTCTCTGCAGATTTTAATACAGGGTTCTGTTAAGTGGAGCCTCTATGGACTGGCCCCTCTGGTAGATGGAATTCACAGCTGTCCCCCCACCCCCACCCTACATGTTCCTTTCCCACCAGGCTTTCATCCCACTTGTTTTGATTTTGTTGTGTGAGAATGGTGATACTACAGGGCTCTATCGAAGACATGTTACTCAGTAACCAAAAATAATGTCAGGGTGCAAGTGTGTGACAAAAGCTGTGAGAGGCAAACAAAAGTGCTCAGAGCAGAGTGAGAGGCTCCCTTTTCTGTTGACTCAGCAGTGACTGTGGGCGGTTGGCCCCTTTAACTTTCCTTTCATTTCTGCATTTTTTAAAGCCAGGTCAGCATCAGAGATTTTGTGAATAATTTGGTTATAAAACATTTATAAGTTACAACACTTGTTAAGTATCCTGATAGGTAGTGTTAACTGTCAGCTCCACAGACTCACCCAGGAAATAGAACTCCCAGAGTGTCACTTGAGGTGGGAAGACCCATCCTCTGTGGGTGACACCACTCCCTAGCCAGGATCCTGGGCTATGGAGCAAAGCATTCTTTACTCTCTTCTGACTATGGACAGAGTCACCAGCTGCTTCAAGTTCCTGCTGCCTGTCCTTCCCAAACCTGATGGCCTGGACCTTGAACTGTTAGCTAAAACCAACCCTTTCTCTCTTATCTCTGCCAGAGTGTTTAATCATGGTACCAGGAGAAGAAACTAAGCCAGGTATCAGTCATAAACCTTGTTTTTTTTTTTTTTTTTCTTTTGAGACATGTCCTAAACCTCACTGATACTGGCCTTGAACTCCTGACCCTCCTACCTCTACCTCCCAAGTGCTAGGATATTGGGCATGAGCCACCACACCTGGCTAATCATAAACCTTTAACAAATAAATTGAGAAACTATTCCCTCATTACTATCTACTTGCCCAACCCAAGAAAAATATCTGATTTTTTTTGTAACTGTATGAGGCAAGGCTAGTCAGATTACAGTATGTGTGACTATTACACTCAAATTATAGCACAGTTATACATTTTCTCCTTTTTTCTTTTACTTCTTTCTCTTCCCTACTCCCTTGTTCTGCACTGTTAGGGATTGAACCCAGGTCTTCATCCGTACCTTGTCAGTGCTACAGCTCTGAACTACATTCCCAGCCCATATTGCTGAATATTCCAAAACCACATTGTTTATTAGACTTTCATAGACTTTTTAGGGAGGTAACAGTCCTGGGGGAAGGGTTGAACCTAGAGCCTCATTCATGCTAGGCAATACTCTACCACTGGGCTATATCCCAGCCCTCTTTCATAGACTTCTAAGTCAGGTTATAAATGTTGAATTATGAATTAGAGTACAAATTTTTTCTAACTTTTGAATAATAATGAGTAATCCTTTAGTTTTCATTCATCTCCTCTGCTTTGATTTTTAAATAGTTGTAATTTTTATCTAAGGCTTCTTGAACAAATGGTGAAATAAATAACACACTGGAATAATGCACATACTTTGATGATAAATACTAATTTTTGAACCAGTAACTCAAGTATTAACAAGAATATTGGCATTGGGGTAGTCTTTGGGCTGTAACTATTCTAAACTTCCTTTCGAGCCTTTTTGCTGTGGTACCTGAATAATTTATTTTTAGTGTGAGGAATCCAGTCACTTAGGGTATGTCTCAGTGTTTAATTCTATAATAATTTTCCCTGGGACACTGTAGATCTTTCAAACTATTTCTTCAATTCTTTTCTTATTTCTAGAACTTAGTTATATATTTACTATATTTTTATTATCATTTTTTCAAGAATATTGCTGATTAATGTGTCCATCTTTCATGTTTATAATTTCTTTTAATTAAAGAAAAAACTTTGTTTGGGGTCTTCTACTCCTGTTGTTCTTCTCAGACTCAGTGGTCATCCCAAGTCCCTGCTGTGCTTTTTTCAGCATTACCAGTTCTTTGTCCTGCTTCCAGTGCAGGCTATGTTTACTTCAGCAGTGATTTTATCTTTCTCTTTTCCCTCACTTCTCTTGACTTCTAAATCGTACTTCATTCCCTGTTTGAGCTCACGATATCTTCTTCTAGTTTCTGTCCTTGCTCTTAGCTCCTGACTCATATAGCAATTAACATAGTTCATTAAGTTTCTTTAAATTAATTGGCAGTATGCTCTAACATAACCTTTACCTGACACATGGCACTTATGAAAAGAGCTCTTCACTAATCATTTTTTGTTGGATTTTAAAAACATTACTTTTGCATAGAGCTGACACTGTTTCCTCTTTATAATTATTGATGTCCACATGAAATTGATTCTTCCCTTTCTTGCTTGACCCTTATGAAGAAGGGTTCAAAGCCGTGCTTAAGGCTAGCAGCAGTTAAGGCTAGAAAGAGGTTTCTCACTTCATGGTAAAGATGGATAACAATTTATGAGTTCTTTTAGCCTTTATTTTTATGGGGATAACATTTTAGTTTTATTGCATTAATTTTGCAAAAACTAGAAACCTTTTTTGGATAGAGTTTATGAATTATAATGTGAAAGTTTCTGAGTAAATACCTGTCAAGCATGTGTAAGAGGTAAGCGATAGAGAGCACATGGAATCCACACAGGTTTTCTACATAGAGCCCATAGCTATTTCTTATGGATGATTTGGGGAAATAACATGGCTATGAAATGCATTATGCCTATGATGAGCTTTTCATCTTGACTTCTTTCTTTCCTATGCTCTAAAGCCTTCCTCCCCACTCCCTTTGTTTATAACAGAAGAAAAGAACTGGCAGTGTCACCCGTCAGATGTGCTAAGCATGCTGATAGGACTGGTGATTATAAACACTTCATAGATTGTATCAGGCAGATAGATACGTGTTACACTGAATGACAGCAGAACTCTAGCTGTAAGCAAAACTAAGGATAAGTCATGTATGTGTGTGTATGCATGTGTGCACATGTGTGGTAGTAGTGGTTGAATACAAGGCCTTGGTACATGCTAGGCAAGCACTCTACCACTGACCTGCATCTCCAACCCCGGGTAATTCTTACTTTCTTTTTTGTCTTATTTTTTTCATAAATTCCAATTAAAATAGTGATTTAGAGTAGATTGAATATTTTGGGGGACTTTGGGTGGTGGGGTTTTTGTGGTTTTGTTGAAGATTTATATATGTTTATCTTATGTGTATAAGTGTTTTGGCAGCACGTGTGCATGTATACCATGTGCATGCCTGGTGCCTGTGGAGGCCAGAAGGAGGCACTAGGTTTCCTGGAACTGAAGTTACAAGTGGTTGTAAGCCATCATGTGGGTGCAAGGGACCAAATCCTGGCCTTCTGTGAGAACAACCAGTGTTCTTAACCTCTGAGCATTTCTCCTGCTAAAATGCAGTTTTAGCCATTTGAGTATACACCCAAGCTCAGCAACCTGGCTAAAGCACAGATTTAAATAGAGCCCTCTGGGAAGCGTCGTAGCATGTGAAAAACTGACCTTGTTTGTGTGTTTAGAAATGTGTGTCTTTAGAAAGGTTTTCATATAGCCCACCAACAGTCAGCATCAACTAAAATAACTCTGTTAGAAAATACATCTTAAGCTAGTTAGGAGGCAGAAGGAAGCTACCAGTGGGAGGAATGGAGGGCTAAAAGCAAAAGAAGAACAGGAAAGTTTAGGGAATGTTGGCAGTGTGCTATCCCACACTCAGCCAGGAGGAGAGCCAAGAAAACCACCTTTGCAGGTGAGGGGGACGGTGCATGGGGAAGGAAAGTAGAGACATGAAAATGCTCGGCTTGTTTATACATCTGAGAGCTGGACACATCTTAGTTTTTGTGTCTGTAAGGTCTGTCCTGGTGGAGAGCTATGATGGCTAGTTTTGACTGTCAGCTCGACAACAATCTAAATCACCTAGGAAGTGAGTCTCAATGAAGAATTGTTTAGATTAGGTTGACCTATGGGCATGTCTGTGGAAGAATTTCTTAATTGGGTTCATTGAGGCAGAAAGACTTACCCAGAATGTGGGTAGAGCCTGGACTGAATGAAAAGGAGAGAGGGAGCTGAGTGTGAGCATGCATGTGTTCATTCTCCCTCTGTTTCCCGCTGGGCGTCTGAGGTGGCCAGCTGCTTCAAGCTCCTCCTGCCTTGACTTCCTGCTATGGTGGCTGTAACCTGGCACTGTGAGCTAAAACTGAGCCTTTCTCCCCTAAGTTGCTTTTGTCAGGACACTTGATCACAGCAACAGGAAATGGAACAAAGACATTCCTGTTATTTTAAAACAATATCCTACAGAGTGGGGAAAGAGAGTTCTAAGAACTAAATCTAAAGCTCCATGGAAACCAGCCACACACCATGATCCATGTACTGTATATTTTCTAGGACCTGTTTTTCCCCAGGTCTGTTTCTGGGTGACATCCTTGCCATGGAGAGGTATCCGAGCACAGGAAGACATGCTGCATGGGGGTCATCTGCCACTCAAACATTAGAGTGATAAGAATGGGTCGTGTCATCTGCCCCCCCCACCCCACTCTGATCAGGAGATTAAAATAATTGAATGTGATTAGATTATGAAACCACTTATATGCAAACAAAAGCTTTGCATACTGTTATTTTAAGATGTGGGTGAAGGCCAGACCTCATCCTAGCAGCCCATTTTAAGCAGCTATTGGGACCAAGTGCCAGCAGCCACCGTGTAGTGCAGTCAGCATAATGGAAGCAGACCTGCAGACGTTTTTAGTGTCTGAGTATTAAGGTGAATTTCCTGGACTGGGGGTTCACTGACAGTTGATAGAGGAAAACATCACCTGTAGCCAGTGATAGATGTGTTTGGAAATGTGTCTTGGAGCAGGAGGGGCAGGCCACCACAGCTGCTGTCCTGTGCAGTGAAAGCACACAGACTCTGAAAGCAACAGTTCCTGTCCCAGTTGTTCCTGCTTAGAGTAGAAATGGCAGAGCCCCACAGCACGAGTCTGCCCTGACAGAAGGTAGCCCAGGGCTGGGGAGGCCCTCCTGGAGAGGCTAGGCCTGGTCACCTAGGGTTGATGTTACACTGCCTGTTAGGTTTCTGGTCTTGATTTCATTTCCACAAATGACTTCAGTCTGTGAGGACACCATGGGGCCGAGCATGGCCTGGCTGGAAGTCTGATTCATGAAGCTGTAGAAACAGGGCTGAAGCCTGGGCATCTCGGGCATGGTCAGCTGTGCCTGCAGTCTAGGGCAGTGCACAACCCCTACACATAGTTGCACGTTGTTATTCTATTTCAGTGCGTTTGCCAGGGATTTCTCCGGCCCTCCAGAACTCTCATCCATCAGTGACCGCTACCCGCAACAGCTGTTTACATAGTAATTAATTCAAATGAAGCGAAATTATCAATTCAGTTCTGCTGTCCCACCAGCCACGTGTCAGCTGCTTAACAGTCACTTGTAAATGGCTGCCGGAGTGTGAATGGCAGACTCGTGCCATCATCATGGAACACCGTTGAAAATGCAGGTCCTCACTTGAGGCAGAGGCAGGTAGATCTCTGCGAGTCCCAGACCAACCAGGAGCTACACAGCGAGTTCCAGTCCCAGCCAGGGCTGCATAGTGAGACCCTTTCTCAAAAGGGGAAAAAAAAGAAAGTGTAGATCTTCCAACAAACTGAGAGCAAAGGATTGATGCTGCATATACCCTAATTTGCAATCTAATTATTGAATCCAAAGTGTGATTTTTAAAAAAAAAAAAAAAACAAAACACTCTTTAAAGATGGAACCCAACTGAATGTGGTGGCACATCCTGTAATCCCAGAACTAGGGATGCTGAGGTAGGAGGATGGTGTGTGCAAGGCCAGCTTTGGCTGTATAGAGAGACCCTGGAGGTGGGGGCAGGAGGAGACAGGACCTATCAAGTGGCTTGGTTATTCTTGGCATAAACAGTATTTTGAAATCGGAGGCTGGGAGAATAGCTTAGTCAGCAGAGCGAATGCCACTCAAGTGTGAGTGAGGACCTGAGTTCCATCCTCAGAACCCACATACATAAAAAACCCAGTGTGTTCACATGTGCTTTGACTTCCGGGGCTGGGGAGGTGGAGGGAGGAGGATCTTGGGGCTTACTGCCCAGCTAGCTGAATCTACCTGACTAGGCTCCAAGTGAGTGAGAAACCGTCTCTCAAAAATAAGGTAGACAGCACCTGAGAAAGGACACCCAAAGTTGCCCTGTGGCCTCCACACATGTGCACCCACACACATGAAAACATACCTAACACACGCGAATGTATTTTAAATGACTATTAGGATCCACCAAAGAGTTAAGACAGATCTGTGTTAATTTTCATCTCCAGAAAAGCAAATGTATTTTATTTAATTTTTATTTATTTATTAATTTATTTATTTGGTCTTTTTGAGACAGGATCTCTCTATAACCCCAGCTGGCGTGGTACTCACTATGTAAAGCAGGCTGGCCTTGAACTCACAGAGATTTGCCTGCTGGGATTAAAGGCATGCACCGCCATGCCTGACCTGCATATGCATTTTACACTTGATCTTAGCCAAAAGGCCAAGAAGCGATGCAAATGCAAAAACTATCAAAATGTCACAACCATTCATGTTCCTGCTATAAGTCAAAATGGAAAAAAAAATGAGAACGTATTGATGTTGTTAAAGTTATTATAAATAAGAGACGGAATTTAAAATTTCAAATCTAGGTTTCTTCCTACATTCTTTATTATTTTAAGAAAACAAAATGCATCTCTTGAAAAAAATTTTTTTTTTCCTTTTGAGACAAGTATCACTATCTAGCACTGGCTGGCCTAGAACTACTATACAGATCAGGCTGACCTGGAAGTCACAGAGACTCACCTGCCTCTGCTTCCTAAGTGCTGGGATTAAAGGCCTGTGCACCACACCTGGCAATGATCATATTTAATTATTTCACTTGTTTGTGGTAACAGATGAAGACTACTGAAGACTTGCTCTGAACTGTCACTTTGCTGAGCATTTTACATGCACTGGACTATTAAACCCTCATAAGAAGCTGCCCTAACAGTTTTATAGATGTGGACAGGAAGCTGTGGAGAGATCTGAAACTTGTTCATGGTCAAGTTGGGCACAGACTTTAGATCTGAACCCAGTTCTGCTTTGATTGAGATATGCTCCTAAGCTCTCCTGGTAGTAGGATGCAGACCATACTAGCAGGCAGCAGAGCGGGGTGCAGACATGGCAGCTCAGGTTCTTTCCTTTGCCCTCTCCCTCTCATAGCAACTGAAAATAAAGAGAAAATGGCCAGAAGTTTGTATAGTTTATACCTACTGAGGTCCCCTCACTCTCCCTTTTTTTCTTCCTTCCCTTCCCTTCCTTCCTTCCTTCCTTCCTTTCTTTTTTCTTTCTTTGGACAAAATCTCATATAGCCCAGACTGACCTGAAATTTACTGTATAGCCCAGGATGACCTTGAACTCCTGATTCTCTTGCCTCCACTTCCCTGGAGCTATGATTATAGGTATTGACCACCATGCCCAATTATGTAGTGCTGGGGATTGAACCCACAGCTTCATGCACGCTAGGCAACTGAGCCACATCCCTATTCTCCACTGCAGTTTTTAAATTTTTACTTT
>NW_008360306.1:1739007-1758356 GCF_000622305.1 Nannospalax galili
TATATGGCATATGTACACCACTGCACACCTGTAAAGGTTGTAGGACAACTTTTGGGGATCTGTTCCCTCCTACCACATGGGTCCTAGGGATCAAGCTCAGGTCATCAGGCTTGGCAACAAGCACCTTTACCTGCTGAGCCCTCTCACTAGGCTACTATGGCAATTCTTGAAGTCCCCATCAACACAGACTTCCTAAGCTTATCACATATCAGGATTTTAGAACATTGTCAGAACAAATTGCTTTAAAACACACACACACACACACACACTAAAATAAATTGAAATACAAGTTATACTCATCTGACACTGAAATACCAAAAGCCTTAAAGCAGCAGAGATAATATTTATCAAAGGGTTCTTCTAACACTAAATCTCTCATTACATTCCTTTTTGGAGAACATTGCAACAATGCAAACTTGCTAGAGATTATTTAGGGAGTTTCTCACTACACATGTAAGTTATGGTAACTTTCCTAGGTTGTTATGGTTTGAATCTGAAATTTCCCCCACAGGCTTATGTTTTGAGTTTGTTCCTCGGTTGATAGGCTGCATGGAGAGGCTGTGGCACCTTTTGGAGGTGGGGCCCAGCTGGAGGTAGCAGGTCACTAGGGACAGACCTTTGAAGGTTTTATACCAGCCCCTGGTTCCTGTCACACTCTTTCCTTCCTGGTCTGCCATGCAGTCCCTCTGCTGTGCTCTGATTTCCTCTGCCACGGCTTTTGTAACATGAAGTCCTCTGAAATTCTGAGTAAAAACAAATCTTTCTTCCCTGCAGCCGGATCCATCTGGTGTGGTCACAGCAACTCAAAAGTCACTAAATTTAAAACTGGTCTGTTCAATCACTGCATCACAAAGCCATGGAGATGATGCCTTGGCTAAACAGTGTCAGACTCTTTAGTGAAGTGCTGGCAAGAGGAGGCAGGAGCAGAGGGGGACCAGGGGTGTGAGGGAGGCATTCATTCCTTAGTTTCCAGCCAAGAGAGCCACAAGAAAATAATGAAGAAATAGGGTGTGCAACCCCACTTCCAGAGGCTTAAGAGTTGAGCAGAGAGAAACCAGCTTACATACAGACTGGGAATGTGTGCGGTGTCATTAACCCAGAAAATGGCACAGAGATAAGAGTCAATAGAAGAGAAACTTTTCTTTCTTATTTTAATTGATGAAGTTTGTTATTTGACAATTTCATACATGTTTTTAATGAATTCTGATTACTCTCTCTTAACTCCTCCCGCCCCATCACTACCAGTCCCTTTCTCAGAATTGTGACTTTTAGTTTTGTTCTGTGACCCATTTATTTTAACCAGGGCCATCTGTGTGGATTTGAACTGGCCATTGGAGCCTGGTGGGTTCATCAGGGGATACACAAATGAAGGCAGGGCCCCTACCCCTGAATCTGTCAGTAGCAAATAGCAGCAGTGAGGTTCAGGCTCCTGAACCTGTCCTCCATCCATGCCCTGACCATCAAAGGGCCCATTCTTATGCAGACCCTGTGCAGGTGTCCACAGCTGCTATGAGTTCATGACTGCAGTAGCTGGTCTTGACCAGAAAATGACATTTCATAGCCCCATCCCCATCATCCGGGTCTTATGTTTTCCTTTTTCCTATTTAGATTTATTTGTGTGTGTGTGTGTATCAGTGTGTGTGTGTGTGTGTCTGTGTGTGCCTGTGTCTGTGTGTGTGTGTCTGTGTGTGTGTGTATGTCTGTGTGTGCCTGTGTGTGTTTATGTCTATGTGTGCCTGTGTCTGTGTGTATATGTGTGTGTATATTGTGCCTATGTCTCTGTGTGCATGTCTGTGTGTGTGTCTGTGTGTGTCTCTGTCTGTCTGAGTATATGCCACATGTGTGTGCATTCCCATGGAGACCAGAAAAGGGCGTCAGATCTCCTGGAGCTGGAGTTACAGGCAGTTGTGAACCACCATACATGGGTGCTGGGAGCTGAACTGGGGTTCTCTGGAAGAGTAGCAAATGCTCTTAATTACTGAGTTTCTCTCCAACCCCTCTTAACATTCTTTCCACCTCCCTCCTCCACAATGTACCTGAGCCTCAGAGAGGATGGTATAAATGTCTTACTTGGAGCTGGGCACACCTGCCAGTTATCCTCAGCACATCATTTAGCCATAAGCCTACATTTCTCACCATTCCCTGAAAGAGAGGTGTTGCTGATTAAGGCTGAAAGTAGCATATGTCTATGGATATAAACATAAATATTTAAAAGGTCACTTGATGCTATGTCAGCATACTAAATAATATTCAGTTCCTCCCTGTGACCTTCTCAGTCATGGATTTTTGACCAGGTTTGAAGTACCAGGCATGGATTCCCTCCTGTGGAGCAGGTCTCAAATCTAATCAGAGAGCAGCTGGTTACCCCCATACCAGTAGTGCCACTATTGCCCAAGTGTGCACACCTCACCTGGCAGATTGGTCTCATAGATCATAGAATTCACAGCTGGGGATGACATTGATGCCTTCTCCCCCAGCAGCCTATGTAGCACCTTCAGTGAAAGCCATCTGGCAGGGAGGAAGCTTCTAGCTCAGTTCCAGCTTGATTTCTAGGAGAAAATGTTTACCACATTGTTTTGTTGTAATGAGGTTAATTGATTTATTTTTTGCCCACATCCTGCCTGCCAAGCATTTGGAGATGCAGCTGTGAAGAAGAGATTGAAAAACCTGCCCTTATACAATTTATCTTCTAGAAAGGGGGGATGGGAAAATGTGTAATTAAAAAAAGTATCCCACGGTTTAGAAATGATAATGGTAAAATTTCTGAAGAAAGCAACCAGAGGAGGAGGACAGGAATGGGGAAAGGAGAGTGGTTAGGACTCATGTCTCACTAAAATCATACGATTTGTGTATTGAACCTGACAGTAATAGAGATGTAAACCTGTCACTCTAGATTTCCCTACCAGGGAAAGGATCGAGTGGTGTTCACCTGCGTGATGGTTTTTGGTGGATGTTTAGACATACATGGAGGAGGAGGGTGGCCTATGAGATGAAACAGAGTACTGGATTAAAGATCTTATTCCTGATAATGAAACCGTGTTCCCTCATCTCCCCTTGAGATACACACACACACACACACACACACACACACACACACACACAGACTCCATCATGAAGAACCAGTGCTCAAAACGTCATTTTGTGATGCTGCAATTTTTGTTTGTACAAAATGTGTTGCTCCATCCTCCTCAAATTTTAAAAAGTCCTCATAGTCAGGGAAGATCTGTGTATTCCCGTGTCTTTCTAATACCAGGTCTGTGAAGGTATTACCATCGAATTGTTTGGTTATTTATTTATTCATTTATCCAGTATTCATTAAGTAACTAATGCGTGAAGACGGTGTTTTTCTTTTGTAAGGATAACCAAATGGTTCTTTCATTGCCATAGTTTTGAAAAACAGGAGTATTAGCTGCCCTTGTCCCTTCCTTGTCCTCTGACCCTTCCTCTTGACCTTCAGGAAACAAGCCTAGATCTATTTATAAAAACCTGCACTTGATCCTGCTGCTCTCTTGTTAGAATGAGTGCTGGCTGGAAGAGCTCTTTCCTTGCCTTCATTTCCTTTTCTCTTTCTTCCTTCATCCCAACCCAGCCCTGTTCCAGCTAACTGAAATAGGTCATCTGTGATGACCAATAGTCTCCACTTCCTTACATATTGTGGAGACTCAGTGTACTTTGGCTTGTCTGTGAATAGATAGATAAACGAACCCTTCACTTCTTCATTTGCTTCTTCTCTGTCTCCTTTCAAGGCTCCTCCTCCTCCTCCTCCTCCTCCTCCTCCTCCTCTTCTCCTTCTTCTTCTAAGGTGGGAGGGGGTATTGAGACAGGGACTCACTTGTAGTCCAGGCTGGCTTGAACTCATGACCATCCTGCCTCAGCCTTCCAAGTGCTAGAATTATAGGCATGCAGCACCATACCCAGATTTCTTCTCCCTTGGTCTGTCCTCAAATATTATGGGCTCTCTTGTAGAGCTTCTAGAAGAAGAAAGGGAGGAAGAGGAGAAAGAAGAGCAGGAAGAGAAAAGAAAAGAACTTGGATTTTAGCCACTGAATTGAAGGCTTTGTATTCATGATATCATTTATGTCTCACAACAACTTGATGGGGTGCCTGTTCTTTATAGTGTTTGTGTTTTATAGGAAAAACAAGAAGGGATCTGAAATGACTTAACAGGAAACCAGGTGTGGTAGCATGCACCTGTAATTCTAACTCTCCAGGAGCAGAGGCAGAGGATCCAGAGTTTGGCTACAGTTCAAGGCCTGAACTCCATGAGAACCTGCCTTAAAAAAAAGCTTACATTGAGATTGTTCTAGAACACCCAGATATCATCTATCTGTCCTCATAGAGTCCATCCATCCCCCTGATACCATCTAGCAATTTCATAGTTTTAGGTCAGCAACACTTAAATCTGTGTTTTTAGAATTTGACAGTCTTCATCCAGCGCAGTGGCACATGCCAAGGCAAGCGCTCTCTCTCTCAGCTGAGCTGCAGTCCCACCCTGATGGGGCTGTGCTTGTTTTTATCAGGTTCTGTACCAGAAGCCTCTACCAGATGTGTTCTTGAATTCTATTGGGCAGAATTGGGTCCAGTGCCTATCCCTAGATTCATCACCACAGTGACAATTAACAGGTTAGCACAGCTATTAAGCCTCACCCTGTTTGGTGGGGCAGGAAATGTCTGTCAGTGGAATGCAGGGAGGAACTGGTATGAGGTACATAGCCAGCAGGCAGGGTCTACCAGGGCATCGCTTCTGCATTTGACACTTGTCCCAGGCATCCAGATCAGGACAACCTATCTTCCTGAAAAGAAATATTGTCTTCTTTAAGAATGAGCTACAGTGTATAAAATATTTGTTACACAAGATAACTTGAAGAGTTTGAAAAACAGTATTTAAACCAGGTGTGGTGGCACATGCCTGTAATCACAGTTTTAGGAGCTTGATGCAGGAGGATTGTGAGTTCAAGCCCAGCCTGGGCTACATATTGAGACCTTGTTGAAAGAAATGGGGGGGGGGGGTGGAGGGAGTAATGGAAAGGAACGGAAGAGAGAAAGAAGGAAGGAAGGGAGAAAAATGGAAAAGAAGGGAAGGAGGAAGGGAAAGGAGAGAGGAAGGGACCGTCTCCTTTGGTTTCTTACCTTTTTAAGTATATATCATTTATCATAAGAATGTCATTAGACAGAAAACAGTGGGAACTACCATTCATCATCAATAATCTGATAGCCAGAAATTTATCAAGTGTGATCTGATATATGACCGTCTTCTGCATGATATAATCCCTACAACAACCTCCAAGAAGTGGGTAATTATATTATCCCTGTTGTACCTGTGAGAAAACTGAGTCAGCTTATATCCAAGCCAGTGTTCCTAACCTGAATGCTAGACTGCCTTCAGGAGTCAGCCAGTGAGCCCATGCCAAACCTTCGAAGCCACCCTGCCATTCATCCTGAGACCTGGGACTCCTGACCTAATTCTCCCTCTTGCCAACATCTTCACTCTGCCTCCTGCTGCCTCCTAGCAGAGCACGATTTCGTGACCCACTGGTAAGGCCAGGCCACAGGCCGCAGTGCTTCCCCATCAGTGCACGAAGCCCTGCTGTATTCGTTTCCCCACTTAGGAGAGAATAGGTCAGAGAATGACAAATCACACCTGCTAGAAAAATGAAGTGGATGAAAATTCTTTTAAGAGGCATTTCATCTTAAAAATTGTTCATAAATGAGGCCTAATGCCACCCACTGAAAGTTAAGGGGAGTAAACAAAGCTGCATGTGAGTGTGTCCTGCTGTCCTGCTTTGAATCTTGAATATTCTACTTTTGATTTTTTTAAAACACATATATTTATTTCTACATATATATACACACTTTATATGTGTGCCTGGGCATGTGCTACTTGTGTGTGAAGGTCAGAGCCCCTGGGACTGAACTCAGGTCATCAGGCTCTGAGGCAAACACTACACATTTGCATACAGAAGAAATGTCTTGCTGAGTCTTTGTTCATGAAATCTTCAAGTTTTGGGAGAGGAGTTTAACTTGTGCTGAGAAAAGCCCTTAAAATTCCAACAGATGCCTAAGTAAACTTGGATTATTGTTTCCTCTGTAGTAGGCACCACTATTGCTAGAGGTTTTCATTTGCATTTCTTAATTGCTTGCTTGTGTTAAGTTTTCATTAACTGCACTTCTCTGCAGCCTTCCTGGTGTCTGCCTCGGTGGTGACATTGGCAGCTGTGGCCTTAGACTACCTGGTACTTATCAAGCACCAGGGTAACAAAAACTGTAGAACAGAAATATTTGTACTTAAAGAGCTCAACTGTGGCTGGGTGTGGTGGTGCATGCCTTTAGTCCCAGCACTTGGGAGGTGGGCTGGGACTACAAGAAGACCCTGTCTCAAACAAAACAAAAACAACAAAAGAACTCCATTTGCTTAATTCTGGCAACTGGGCCACTGGCACAGAAAACTGGTACAGAACAGAAAGACTAGAACAGAACAAGAGAATAGAAAGAACAAGAGAATTCTGGAAGGAACACTCCCAAAATACCACCTTGCAAAGATTTTCTGTGTGTGTGCATATACATGTATGCACATGGATGTGTTCTCTAGGGAGGTTATTTAAAAGCTGACTGGGTTCACTGCTTTTAAGGTGAGTTGAGGTTGAGGCCTGCGAACATCCTTAAGTGCTATGTTAACCCTCAGCTCTTAGTCACAGCTCCAGAGTCTCCCACACAGCCTCTCAGAACTCTCTTCTCACTTGATACTTGGCTCACACTGGCTCTCTCAGACTTCTGGAAGTTACCACTCAGGCAGGTGCAGATCCAGCATGCTGCTTGCCACACAGAGCAGAAAAGAGACTTGCTCTCGGTGCCTTCCATCTTTTTAGCCTTCGGCCCTGCTCTTCAAGTCCACTCATTGAACGGTAGCTCTTTGTTCATATGAACATCTGCATCCCTAAGCACTAGTTCTAAAAGGATTCCTTACAGTTTCCTTATCAGCAGAGGAATCACCTTGATTTACTTTGATGAAGGTCCCCAGCTGAATTCTAGATCCAGTACAAAAGCAATTCATACGCTGCTGAAACGGCTTTTACCCAGTAAACCTGCTCTATTTGTAAGCACTTGGCTTTAATTGTAGGTTAAGGGAATGGATGGAGAAGGCAGAAATGCCCCCAAACCACTCTGTACAAGAAGCTTGACACTAGTGCGGGAGACCTGCAGAGATGCTTGTGTCAAAACACTTTCCCCTAGCTAGTACACACAAAGATAAACATTTGATGCTCTTTCTAAATAGGTTCTAGTCATTTAAACTGAACACAAATTGAACTGTTAATAATTCACAAAATTTGGGGCTGGAGAGATGGCTCAGTGGTTAAGAGCACTGACTGCTGTTGCAGAAGACCTGGGATCAATTCCTAGCACCTACATGGCAGCTAACATTCGTCCATAACTGCAGTTCCAGGAGATCTGACAGCATCTTCTGACCTTTGTGGGCATTGCACAGCACAGGTGCACCTACACACATGTAGGTAATACATCCATACATAAAAAATAAAATTAATAAAATATGAAAACGATAATTCACAAAATTGTGAGAAATCTTAAGTATCTTAGATTTATAAAAAGCATTTCAGATTTTGTGCCCTTTTTGATTGACCATTGTAGGCTGTTTTTGTTTTGTTTTATTTCTTCGTTCATTTTGAGACAGGGTCTTGCTATGTAGCCCTGGCTGGAACTCGCTATGCAGATCAGGCTAACCCCCAATTCAGCAATCTCTGCCTCTGCCTCACAGTGATAGAATTAAAGTCATGTGTTTCCACACCTGGCTTCTTAATGGCTTTTAAAAGATGGATACTGAAGCTAGGCATGGTGGCACATGCCTTTAGTCCCAGCATTGGGAGGCAGAGGCAGGCAGATCCCTATGAGTTCAAGGCCAGCCTGTTCTACATAGTGAGTTCCAGGCCAGCTGGAGCTACAGGGAGACCCTGTCTCAAAAGGACAAAAAAAAAAAAAGATGGATACTGGCCTGGAAAGAGAGGTCAGTGGTTAAAAGCACTGACTGCTCTTGTAGAGGACCTGGGTTCAATACCCAGCACCTACATGGTGGCAGCCGTCTGTAACTCCAGTTCCAGAGGAATCTGATGCCGCCTCTGTCCTCCATGGGCACTGCACGACACAGGTGCACTTATATACATGCAGGCGGTATACTCACGCACATAACATGAAAATGAATAAAATATTTTTTAAAAAGATGGATACCGAGGCCAGCAAGATGGCTCTGTGGGTGAAGGTACTTGTTGCCAAGCCTGAAGACCTGAGTTTGATCCCTGGAACCCACATGGTAGAAGGAGAGAACTGATGCCAACATATTGCCCTAGGACCTCCACATATGTATAGCATGGTATGTGTGCATGCATACACACACACACACACACACACACACACACACACAAAACATAAATGTAACAAAAAAAGTAATTTATTTTTAAAAAAATAGATACAGTATTCCTATCCTGTATTAACCAGGAGAAGTTTATATGCATGAAGGAGCTACAGTGCTGGCAGGGTGGGCATCTTCAAAGGCTTTGGAAGAGAGATGCATTTTGCATACTAAAGGGATCCTATAATCTCATATTTTTTCTTTTTCCATTTTCATGTGTGTGGTGTGCGTGTGTGTACCTGCATGTGGAGGCCTGGGGTTGATATCAGGAATCATCTTTGATTGTACATCTACCCCTTGAATGAGGCAGGGTCTCTCAATCAAACTCAGCACTTGTCAGTGTGGCTACTCTCTGGGGATCATCTGTCTCGCTTTGAGAGGCTGCCTGACCTGCAGTGCACTAATGTGGTTCTGGGGATTCCAACTCCAGTCCTCACACTTGCACTGCAGGCAGTATATAGGCAGTATAAAGCACTGCAGGCTTTAATCACTGAACCACCTCTCTAGCCCTAATCTCACATTTTAAACTACAGTCACATGTTGCTTCACAGTGGGGTCAGTTCTGAGAAGTGCATCAGTGCATACTCACACAAGCCTGAATGGTGCAGCCCAGGACATACACTGTGCTTAGCAACTGCTCCTAGGTCATGAGCTTGGGTAGCATGGTACATGCTAAATGCAGGAGATGGCTATAACACAAGGTAGGTGTCCGTTCATTTCAGCATACCTCAGGCATTCATCTAGAGCAGTGGCACAGTTGTCATGCATCACACCATGACAGGAAGATGGTTGCATCACCAGGAAACAGGAAGCTTTCAGACCATTGTCATCTTGTAATCTTGTATATGTAAGTATGTAAGTATGTGTTCGTGTGTGTGTGTGTGTGTGTGTGTGTGTGTGTGTGTGTGTGTACATGTGGAGGGCAGAGGTCGATGTTGGGTGTTTTCTTCCATCACTCTCCACTTTATGTTTTAAGACAGGGTCTCTCACTGAATCTGGAGCTCACTAATTTGACTAGGCTGCTGGCCAGCAAGCCCAGGGGTCCTCCTCCTCACTCTACTTCCCCAGCACTGGAGTTAACAGGCATGTACTGCACCTGACTTTTTCATGTGGATTTAGGGATGGAAATCAGGTCCTCAAGCTTGCAGAGTAACCGTTTTCCCAACTGAACCACCTCTCCAGCTCCATCACCACTGTAATCTTATGGAATCACCAACAGGTTGGCAGAATCATTATGTGATGGATGACCATGTAAATATCTATATGCATAAAATGAGCTCTTCCCACCTCCATTGCTAGTGCCTGGGTTCAGGCCACCATGGCTCCCCGAGGTCCACATTGCTAGCAGCCTTGTAGCTGGTCTTCCTGTCAGTCTGCTATCAGCAATGATCCTTTGAAACATAAGTCAGTGACCCACCTTTCCCTAGCCCTGCCAGCTCCTTTCTCACAATGAGAACTGAGATCCTGACAACAGAATTCTGAGGGCCTGTGGGGTCTGCCCCTTCAGCTTCTCCCAGCTCCACCCTCTTATCTGGCTCTGCTCTCCCCCAGCCCTCCCCCAGGGCCTTTGCACTGGCTGCTTCCTCAGGTTAAAAGCCTGACAGTAGAAAGGGCTTCCTCCACATATTGGCATCTGCCTCCAAATTTGAGAAGGGTTGGATTTCACTTCCTCGTGTCACCCTGTTTAGAGCTTGTTTAGAGCTTGTCCCCACACCCAGGGCGGTTTAGATCCCATCTGGCTAAGCTTTCCTATTGGATCGTTCTTTTAATACACTGACGATTTATTGTGTTTACTATGAATTGTACATTTCTCTCCACTGGGATTTCAGCTTCTAAAGAATGGGGAGCTTTGTTCCATTTCTCCAAGTGCTCAGAACTGCATGCAGTAGGCACTAAATAAACAGAAGTGAGCTATGAGTAAATCAAAACTGCAACTCAAGTTGTCCTGTTTAAACTTCATTTTAAAAAAAAAAAAATCACACACCTTTATTCCTAGCACTTGGGAAGCAAAAGTAGGTGGATCTCTGAGTTCAAGGCCAGCCTGGTCTACATAGCATTCCAAGATAGCCGGAGTTACATAGTGAGACCCTGTCTTAAAGCAAAGCAATGTAATTTTTTCAAGAGCAAAAAAAGAGAATTAGACTTTCTGTTGTTGTTTGGTTTGGTTTTAGGCAGTGCTGGGATCCAATCCAGAGCTTCATGCATGCATGCATGCTGGGTAAAGGCTCTAGAAACTCACTTCTCTTTTAATATTTTTATTATTTCTATGTTTTGTGAGTGTATTGCCTACATATATGTAAATGCACCCATGTTCTGCAGTACCCATGGGGGTCAGAAGAAGGTGTCAGATTCCTCTGGAGCTGGAGTTCCATACAACTGTTAGCCACCATGTAGGTGCTAAGAATTGAACCCAGGTCCTCTGCAAGAGCTCTTAACCACCGAGCCATCTCTCCAGCCCTGAAATTTACTTTTTTTTTTTAATGTGTATGCCTGTATTGCCTGCATGTAGGTAAGTGCACCTGTGTCGTGTAATGCTGGCGGAGGACAGAAGAGGCTGTCAGATCCCCTGGAACTGGAGTTACAGAGAGTTGTTAGCTGCCATGTGGGTGCTGGGATTTGAACCCAGGTCTTCTGCAAGAACATCCAGTGTTCTTAACCACTGAGCCATCTCTCCAGCCCCAAAATGTACTTCTTTTTTTGGCGGGGCAGGGGGGGTTGTCTTTTTTTTTGAGACAGGGTCTCCCTGTAGCCCCAGCTGTCTTGGAGCTCACTATGTAGACCAGGCTGGCCTTGAACTCACGGAGATCTGCCTGCATCTGCCTCCCAAGTGCTGAGACTACAGGCATGTGCCACCATGCTCGGCCGAAACTTACTTCTTTATTACAGTTTTTAAAACTCTTTTGTGTGTGTATGTGTGTAAGTGTATACATACCATGGTGTGCAGGTGGAGGTCAGAGAACAACTTGTGGAATTTGGTTCCTTTTGTTTTACTATGTGACTCCTAAAGATCAAACTCAGGTCATCAGGCTTGGCAGCAGATACCTTTACCCACTAAGCCATCTCTCCAGCCCACTAGAAGAGCCATTTTCATCTGAATGAAATTGTTTTCCCATTGAGGGAGCAATTATGTTCACAGTAAACTGTTAATATAATATCAGGTGAAGAAGAGACTAGAATAAGAATACAATAAAGTTTCCTAGTAACTAGATCAAAGCTGCCAGAGGAAGGAAGGGTAGCCGTATCTGAGGGGGTCTTCCATTCAGTTCCCTGCTCGACAGCTTCATATGTTTATATAATGAACTTTAGTTGTTTTCACCTCCATTCCCATCTCTCCTACCCTCCCCTTCCACTGAACCCCTTCTTCTCAAGCTCCCTTCTTACTTTCATGGGGTGTGTGTGTGTGTGTGTGTGTGTGTGTGTGTGTGTCCCCCACTGAGTTTAACTAGGATTGTTTACATGAGTGTAGGTGGCAATTTATCGGTGAATTTATCACCCCTGAAGAAAGCTGCACCCTTCTCAACAGCCCTTAACTGCCAACAGTCCATCACAGGAGCAGGGGCTCAGCAGCTGCTCCCCCATTCACAATGAAATGTTGATAGGCCCCATCTTGTGCATGTAGCCACAGATGCAGAGTCCAGGAGTCAACAGCCATCTCCCGTCCAAAAGACAGGGCTTCACAGTGCTTCTCCCCAGCATCTGGCTCTCACATTCTTTCCACCCCGCTCTTCCCTGAGCCTTGTAGGGGAGTGAGAGCTGTCCCCACCCCAGGCCGAACACACCACTGTCACTTATTCTTGGCACTCTGGCCATTCACTAGATCTTAAAGAACAGTTGTATTTTGAGTTTTTAAAGAGAAAAAAAAAATACTATAAGCTAAATTAAAGGTATAAGGGAGCCCAGAGAACATGGGAGTGTCTGGCACATTTGAGGGAAGACCAGGAAGTGAGTACGCTTGAACTGAAACCTTATCTGAGTAGTACTGGGCACTTGCTGTGGGGCTTCTTAGTAGCAGAGTGATACTGTCAGAGTCCTCTGTCCTGGGAGGAGGCACTTGGGGGAGCTAGAAGTTTCCAGGTGTTCCAGAATCCACCCTCCACCTCATTCTTGTGTGTCTCATCTCTCTATTTCCAACATTTGAAGGACCAACCTTGGCTGTGCATTGCTTGTGTTCTGGGTGCTAATTACTTCAGTCCCTTTTGTGTTTTCTTTTCATTATTATTTTTTAATTTTATAGCTATGAGTGTATCATCTATATGTATTTAAGTGTACCCATGACATGTAATGCCCATGGAGGTCAGAAGAGGGTGTCAGATCTCCTGGAACTGGAGTTAAGGATGGTTGTTAGCCTCTATGTGCGTGCTGGGATTCGAACCTGGGTCCTCAGCAAGAGCAGCCAGTGCTCTTAACCCCTGAACCATCTCTCCAGCCCCTTTACACTTTCTTTAACCCCTCAAAATTCATTTGAGAACTTAGAAATGTTCTAAGCCCATTGTTGTAGAACATTTATCTTTCAAAAGCAGTTGCCTATTGATTTTCTATGTTGACTGGAATATTAGCTGGAATAAATTTGATCTCAGCTGCTTTTGAAAAAGGCATTTCCAGGGGCTGAAAAGATGGCTTAGCAGTTAAGTGCAGGGCTGCTCTTGAAGAGGACCAGGATTTGGTTACCAACACCTACATTGGGTGGCTCACAACTACCTGTAACTCCAGCGTCTAGCCACCACACAGGCCCTATGTGCACACACATACACATAATTAAAAATAAAATAGTTTTTAAGTCAGCTGGTGTGGCAGCACACACCTTTAATCCCAGTACTTGGGAAACCCTGGCAGGCAGATCTCTGTGAGATCAAGGCTAGCCTGGTCTACATAGAAAGTTTCAGGCCAACTGGAGCTAAAGGAAAATCTTGTCTCAAAAACCAAAAATTTAAGTTTTGTTTTTTTTTTTTTGTTTTTTTTTTAAGGCATTTCTTCCAGTTCCTGTGCAAGGTGGAGGCCTGGGCAGTGCAGGCAGCTGGCAGTGTGGTAAATACCCAGACATGCACCTGTCTGCCTTATGGATCCTGCCATATCTGTCAGTGGCAAAGTCAAATTGAAAGTGACCAAGAATGCAGAAGTGGCTTTCAACACTAGAAATTAGGCAAGAGTTTCAAGCATTTTTTAAAACATTTTTTATATTTAAAAAACGTTTATAGTGGAGAAATGGTTCAGGGGTTAAGAGCTCTTACTGCTCTCCCAGAGGACTCGGATTCAGTGCCCAGCACCCATGTGGTGGCTAACAACCATCCGTAACTGCTTGCACATGGTATACTTACATATATGCAGGCGAAACACTCATACACGGAAAGTAAAAATAATTTTCAAAATTTTTTACACTTTCATTGATTTATTTTACATTTATTTATTTATTTGTGTGTGTGTGTGTGTGTGTGTGTGTGTGTGTGTGTGTGTGTGTGTGCGTGTGTGCCTGTGGCATGCCACAGCACATGTGTGGAAGTCAGAGGACAGCCTGCAGAAGTCAGTTCTCTCTCCTTCCACCAGGTGGATCTGGGGCTTGAACTCAGGTTTGGAGGCAAGCAACTCTACCTGCTGAGCCATCTTGCCAGCCCCTAAAATTGAATACTTTTTGATGTATGTGTGTGTGTACATGTTCATGTGCATGTGTACACAATGTGCATGTGGAGGCCAGAGATTGATTTTGAGTATCTTCCTCGAGCGCTCTCCACTTGATGTTTTGAGATGGTCTCTCACTGAATCTGGAGCTGACTGATGCGGCTAAACTGACCAACAACAGCTATCTCAGCTTCACCAGTGCTGGGATTCCAGGTACACATTGTACCCTGGCTTTTCACATGGGTGCTAGGATTGAATTTAGGTCTTCATGCTTGTAAGGCAAGCATTTTGCATACCGAGCCATCTCACCAGCCCCTGAGTGTCAGGTTTTAAATGCTAACTTTCCAGTGTAAACAATCTCTAGATCCTTAGTGATGACATTGTCCTTGGGGATGAAGTCTTACTATGTTCCCCAGGCTAACCTGGAACTCCTAGACTCTAGGGATTCCCCTGCCTTAGCTTCCCAAGTTTGTTTGTTTTCTCCCAGTGTTGAGGATGGAACCCAGGACCTTGCGCATGCTGGGCAAGTGCTCCATTTCTGAGCTTCAGCCCCAGCCCTTCAATGTATTTTTTTAATATTTTTTTATTTTTACTTTATGTATATGAATGTATTGCCTGCATATGTGTAAGTGCATCCATGTCATGCAATGCCAACAGAGGCCAGAAGAGGGCATCAGATCCCCTGGAACTGCAGTTACAAACAGTTGTTAGCCACCATATGGTTGCTGGGAATCAAACCCAGGTCCTCTGCAAGAGCAGCCACATAGAATCCTCTACAACATAACAAACTCACCAGTTTCTGAAACCTTTTATAGGGTGATTTAACTGTCACTTTTACCATGGCAATTCAAAGACTGGGTTGAGGTAAGACAACTGAGATTCTAACCCACCACACACTAGCCCCATCAAGCTGGCCCATGCGTTTCTATCTGCAAAACAGATCAGTATTAGTAACTCTCTCCTGGTGTTATGTTAAGGATCTAGAGTAAGTACTGAACAAATTTAAAGTGATGACGATGTACAGTAACCTGAGCCCTATAAAGGAAATGCACTCTTAGCCTCTGTCTCTCCTCAGAAGAGAGGTACCTATGTAGATTTTCCAGTTTCCATTTGTTCTAAGATTAGTTCATTTAGAAAAAGAAACAAAGAGGCTGGAGTGATGGCTCA
This sequence comes from Nannospalax galili, assembly GCF_000622305.1. Lineage (NCBI taxonomy): Eukaryota > Metazoa > Chordata > Mammalia > Rodentia > Spalacidae > Nannospalax > Nannospalax galili. Next base: position 1,754,207 of record NW_008360306.1, read on the forward strand.
GCGGTTAAGAACATTGGTTGTTCTTGTAGAAGACCTGGGTTCAAATCCCAGCACCCACATGGCAGCTAAAAACTGTCCGTCCGTAACTCCAGTCCCAGGGGATTCAACAGCCTCTTCTGACCTCCTCAGGCATTGCACAACATGGGTGCACTTACCTACATGCAGGCAATACACGCATACACATAAAAAAAAATAATAAAATTTTAAAAAAGAAAAAGCAATAAAGAATAAGTATTTAAAAATACAAAAAAAATAAAGATTGATTGAAATGCCATAAATCAATATAAATGCTCCTTGGGGTTTGCAGACTGAATGAAAGCAGACCTAAGTGAGGGACCTGAAACTACCATAGGAGCTGCAGAGATGGCTCAGTGCTTATGAGCTCTTGTTGCTCTTGCAGAGGACCAAAGTTCAGTTCCAAGTACATATATCAGGCAGATCACAGCTGCCTATAACTCCAGTTCCCAGGAGATCCTCTTCCAGCCTCTGAGGACTCCCATACACAGGTGCATATATGCTCACAGACCTACACATATGAATAAACAAAAGCAATCTTAAAGAAAAAGTAGCTGTACCATATCTATGACTTTCCATGTAGAATACATGCCAGGATTAAATTTTTGGATTTGTGATATGCATTTTACTTCACTTCTGTAGATCACTGTCTCTCTAGATTCTGACTCTAAAGCAGTCCATCAGTGCTTACAGTTCTCCAGTGCCAGCTCTCTAAGGCACCCACTAAAATCAAGAGGTTTTGAATAAGTAAATTGAAAGTTCAGATCATTCTGAAATAATCAATGTTTGACTATCACATAGTTTGATAAAATAGCATGTCTACCAAATCAAAGGCAAGTTCATTTTGAGATATTGTAACCAGTAGAAATAGTAAGCCAAGCCTGGCATGGTGGCATGGGCCTTTAACCCCAGCACTCGGGAGGCAGAAACAGGCAGATCTCTATGGGTTCAAGGCCAGCCCAGGGTTACATAGTGACACCCTGTCTCAAAAGAAAAAAGACAAGGAAAAAAAAAAGAAGAAATTACAGTCCAGAAAATCATGTGAAAGAATGATGGTTATGAATATTATAAAAATATCTACTAGAGCCGGGCATGGTGGCACATGCCTTTAATCCCAGCACTGGGGAGGCAGAGGCAGACCGTGTACATAGTGAGTTCCAGGCCACCTGGGGCTACAGGGAGACCATGTCTCTAGCACTTTAATACATGTGGTAAGTGATTAGCATCTCTCCACAGCATTTACAGACACATGTGCTATTTAGCCATTGTTAGGCAGCACTGATCTGTGGTTACCCTTGGCCTCCCGCAGCTGTATACCTAAGACAATCTAAATCTGGTGTAGTAAGTTTCCTGCACTCTTCAGCAGAAGTGGAACCTCCACCATCCAGGCATATTCTAGAGTGAATGGATCCTGGCTGTCTGGGCAAAGTGAGGTGAGGGTGAAGAGCACCCTCAACAGGAAGACCATCTGCAGGCACTCTGGGCTTGGACTTGTGGCCTCCACTAAATAAGTACACACACACACACATACACATGCAGATATACACATACATATACATATATAATATTAAATATAAATGTATATTTACATAATATGTATTACATATAAATATGTAGTATGTATATACATATAAATGTATGTATAAATATACCTCAGTCAGAATGGCAATCACTGTAAGAACATAATATAAACACAAATATACATAATATATGTTTATGTACATATAAACATATTTTTGTGTAAGATTTTTATGTATCTACAAAATGTTCTAAGACACACAGACAAGAGGAAACACATAATTGTCTTTCTGCACCTGACTTGTTTTAATCAACATGATCTCCAGTTGTCTCCATTTTCCAGATGACGTCATTTCATTATTCTTTGTGGCTGAATAAGTATTAAGATTCCATCTCACCCCAGTCAGAATAGCAGCCCTTAAAAGAGGTGACAACAAATGCTGGTGAGCATGTGGGGAGAAGGGACCCTTATACACTGCTTGTGGGAATGCAGATTGATGCAGTCACTAGGCAAATCAGTATGGAGGTTCCTCAGAAACAATGAAATGAGCCAGCTATCTCACATCTGGTGTATACCTGAAGAACTGTGTGCCACAGACACGCTTGTGCATACATGCTTATTGCTGCACTGTCAATACAGTCAGGTCATACAACAGTCTAGGTGTCTGTCACAGAGGAGCAGACAAAGAACACTGATCTTTTATTAATCTTTTGCTTAATAAAATATATCATGGGGGCCGGAGAGATGGCTCCGGTTCCCAGAACCCACAAGGTAGCTAACAACCATTCCTAATTCCAGTTCCAGGGGATCTGATGCCCTCTTCTGGCCTCCATGGTCACTGTATGCATGTGGTGCATTTGCATTCAGGCAAAATACTCATACACATAGTAATTAATTAATTTTTAAAAATGTATACTGCTTTCTCAGAGGACCCAAGTTCAGTTCCCAGCAATGTATGAGTGTATTGCCTGCTTGCCTGTCTGTAGATGCACCATGTTGTGTAGTGCCTGAGGAGGTAACTGGAGCTGTGAGCTGCCATGTGGGTGCTGGGAACCAAACCCAGGTCCTCTGCAAGAGCAGCCAGTGCTCTTAACTGCTGAGCCATCTCTCCAGCCCCTCTGTGTCTAGTCTTGAACTCTGTCCTCAGTAACTCCAGGGTCCCATGCTAGATGCCATGGCCATCTCCAGACACCTTCTCATGTGCTCTCACGTTCTATCTTTGATACCTTTATATACTCTCCTGTTTCTGGGGCCACCAATCCCATGGGGTTAGGGCCCCACATTGAACCCACATTCCCTCCTGAAGGCTCGATCTCCAAATTCAGTCACCTACCCTTTCAGCATGTGAATTGAAGGATGGGAGGTGGAAGACATAATTCAGTCCATAGCAGAGGCCAGATGGATGCTGTCCAAGTCAGTAAATATATACTTTAGGCAGGCACCACGCCTATGGTTATCCTACCACTTGGGAGGTAGAGGCAGCAGGATCTCAATGAGTTCAGGCCAACCTGGGCTACATGGTGAGTTCCAGGCTAGTCTGAACTACAGTGTGAGACCCTAGCTAAAAAGCAAAAAGTGAAAAAACAAACCAAACCAAATATGTACAATCATGTATAAGTATAGACAATTTGATTTTGAAATTTTGAGTTTCTAGCTCAACATGGTTAAGGGAAACTTTCCAGATCAACAAAATGGAAAGAGGAAATATTCTCAAACAAACAAAGCAAAGAGCACTTGCTAATAGCTGTGACATTTAAGAAAAATTGCATGCTAGATAATCCCTCATTAGCTGTAAGGCTGTTTCTTTTCAAAGCTCTTATTTCTGTGATTCTGCTGTCTCCAGGGCTTGGCATTGTGATGCTCAGCGGGGGTAAGGGGGGGTGGCACCCCGGAGCTGGGGGCAGAGTGGGGGGGGCTCCACAGTAAGGTATTCACGTCTGGCCTTTTTCTTTTGTTTGGTTTGGAACAGTGAGAGATTGCTAAGAATCTTAGTCATGAATTGAACTCAGAAATTTTCTTTTTTGTATGTGAATTTGAATAAAAGATTTTTTTTAACTGAGCAACATTCTAAAATCAGGTTTCTTGAGATAGAACTTGAAAATTATCTCAACTAACTACTAACTACTAGCTGAGAAACCTGAGGTTTAAAAGAGAAAGGAAGAGCTAGATCAATACCACAGACAATAGGAGTGTGGTGGGACCCAGATTTGAGACTTCTGTCTCCCATTTCCGAGCTCTGCCTGCTCTGCCCACTCCACCATGATGGGACCCACAGGACAAGGGCTCTTTGCTCAGGATTCAATCTGGGCTGTCACAAGCCAAGTACCAACTAATTCCATTCTTTGAAGCTACTCAGAAACGCATTAACCCCCCTGGAATCCCTTTTAAATCCTTTCCAAATCTAAAATACTAATATAAAGGGAACATTAAAATATATTTAAAATGTGTAGATTAATTTGTTTGTTCATCACATTATCATGCTGTGTATATATTTTTTAAAAAAAATAGGAAGAGGAAGAAGGAAAAGGAGGAGGGGGAGGGGGAGGAGGAGGAAGAGGAAGAGGAAGAGGAGGAGGAAGAAGAGGAAGAAGAAGTAGTGGAAGGCAGGGGACGGGA
>NW_008360306.1:1758450-1759764 GCF_000622305.1 Nannospalax galili
GAGGGAGAAGGAAGAAGAAAATTCCAAGGACAGAAAAGAAGGATGAGGGACCTGGTGTGTGTTTGATTTTTTTTTCTTTCTTTCTTTACAGTGAAGCAGGTGTCATGGTAATCTTTAAAAAGTGTAAAATCTCAATTTTTTTTTCCTGGTAGCATTCATCTCTGTTTGACCTAAGGAAGTTATTTTAACTATTTGACATGTTAAATGGGACAAACGCATTAATCTAGTGCTCATTAAGAATTCAGCTCTGGATGCCCCTTAGTTGTCTCTTCCCTTTGAGTTAGTGTCACACCCTCTTGAGCATCTTCCCTACCTTGTACCGGAGGCGATGTCCTAATCTGACACTGCTCCATCATCATCCTTGAAACCAGCCTACATCTCTCCCTGCTTACTGTGTGTTTCTTCCTGGGCACCCATCTAGCATTTTAAACTCCCCGATAAACTTGATTCTGTCACTGAGTTCTCTGCTTTTGGTCATTACACATCTTCCCCATCATCTCTTCCCAGAGCCTCAGAGCTACAGCTGACTCCGTGTCTTTTCTGGGCTGAACAAACCAGTCGACTGTTGGCTCTTCACCATCTTGTGTTACTACCCTGTGTTTCTTGCATCCAGATTCATGGAAGCACAGGAGGGCGTCTTTCTGTTTTCAGTTTTATTGCAACATTCTAGAATAAACTATCTTTTTCTGTTTGATATGTTTCACCTACCCTCCCTACTCCAGTCTCCTGCTATTCCAACTCAGTGTTTAAAATAAACATTTTTTCCAATATATATTTTTATTGAACTTTTATGCATTTCATATAATACATCTTAATCATATTTAGGACCCTCCCCTACTTACACCCCCCCCAACTCCCTCCACCAGATTTCATGCATTCTGTCATATATGTTAAGGTCTATCAAGTCAAATTTGTGTCCCCAGATATCCTTTGGTGTGAGTTCATCCACTGGAGCCTGGTTACCCTATCTAGCATCACTCCCTTAAAGAAGACCAATCCTCTTTTTAAAGGTTAAAAACTCATCCAATTTTATGTCTTACAGGGCTTATACTGAGTTCAATAATATATAACTATTATTTCAACTGTGAACCTAGAAACTTGCACCCACTTGTGAAAGAGATGTACTCTTGCTCTGGAGTGTGTTACTGAATATGTTAAAGCTGTAGTGAAATGCTTCTTCTAATCATGTAATTATTAAAAATTTTTTTAAAATAATGGTTAAAAAATAATTCTTCAAAGCATAAAAATTTGCTCCTTAATAATTAGATGTGAAAAACATTACCATTGAAATCTACCTGATGACTTTATATCCAT
>NW_008360306.1:1760108-1783548 GCF_000622305.1 Nannospalax galili
AAAAGACCAATCCTCCCTCACCCAGCGGTGATCACCTGACAATAGTTCCTCAGCTAAAGTTGGGGCTTCTCGCCCATTTCCCAAGTTCTATGCTGGGTTTTTTCTGGTTTTTGCATGCTGTCACCATTGCTATCACTTCTTATGAGCAAGTTCTCAGAAGCCTGGAAAACTTTCCTTGTGGTCATCCACCATCCCTGGCTCTTAAAATCTTTCTACCTTCTCTTCTGCAATGGTCCCTGAATCCTAGGTAGGTAAAATTTAATACAGGAGTACTATGTAAGAACACTTACTCTGCAGTCTCTTAATCTCTACACTTTGGCAGTTATGGCTTCTGTGTTAATCACTTTCTGTTGCATGAGGAAACTTCACTAGTGAGAATTGAGAGATGAATTAGCATTCTCTCTACCCCCTTTAACACTATGTTCCATGAGCCTTAGGTGTAGAGATTCCATTGGAGATGTGTCACTTGGGGCTGGGCATCTCACAGACACTTATTCTCTGCATGTAACCAATTGTGGAACTGTTTAATAGTATCCCTCTGTTTGAAAAAAAAAAAAAGCCTCTTAGATGAGTGGTGACAAGTATGCTTGTCTGTCATAGATCTTAGAGAAAACTTTACATCTGTCACATCCCTAAACAAATGTCATTCCTTACAATATGCTAAAATAAGCATTTTTAACTTAGATTTTCATTGCAAAGTTATATAGGATCAATTTATAAATAATAAAAAAAAAGAACAGAAAATACTTGAGCTCCCAATAGCAAAGATGATCACTATAAACAACTTGTTCTGTGCTCCTCCAGCTCTTGTTCTACAGAACTCACTCCCATCTGTGTCATAGTACCTGCCAGTCAACCTTTCTCCATTTCTCCCTGTCTTGTGACTTCTCAGCCTTTGGTAGCCACCATGCTACTCAGAACTTATATAAGATCAGCTTTTTTAAGTTCTACAAATTAGTGACATCACGTGGTACTTACCTTTCTCAGCCCAGCTTATTTTACTTATCACAATGACCTCCGGTTCCATCCATGCCATTGCTAATGACAGGATTTCATCCTTTTAAGCAGATAAGTAGTGTTCCAGTGCACAGGCAGCACGTTCTCATCCATTCATCAGTTGATGGGTACCTGGGTTGTTTCATTTCTTGGCTGTGAACAGCACTGAGATGAACATGGATGGAATCTTCTGAGGAGCCCCATACCTTTACTACAGTGACTGTATTGGTGTGCATTGCCACTGGCACTGTTCAAGAAGGGTTCTCTGCTCCCCATCTCTCCCGGGTCTGTTAGCATCTGTCGTTCTGATACTTGCCAGGCTTACTAGAGTCACGTGGTATCTCCTCTGGTTTTGATTTACATTTCCCTAGTTAGTGAAGCTAAGCATTTTAAAATGTGCTTTCTGTCCATTTGCACATTTTTTGAGAAATGTCTAGTAATCTATTGGATGATTGGAAGTTTATTTTTTGCTACTGGAGTTTTAGGACTGTGTGTTCTGGATATTAACCCCTTGTCACATATCCATGGCCTCAAATCTGCATTACCCCCATTCTTCCCTTGCAACCGAAACTTCACGTGCCATCAGCACGTCTACATTCCCCAGCCTCACCGATTCCCATTTCATTCTGGGTCTGTGAACTCCATTGTTTTCGATACCACGTGCAACTGAGGACATACAGTCTTTCTGTGCCTGCCTTTAAAATCCACTCTTCACACTATCGTGAGTGGCCCTGGCTCCTCTCCAGCATGCATTCCCCCCCCCCCGCTCCCCCTGCTCTGCCCCTGCTGGTTTCCTGCCTTTCCAGCACACACCAAACACTCTTGCCCCTCCCCATATCAGCCCCTTCCTGGCCTGGCATCTTCCCAGCTTCTTCACTTCACCAGGTCTTCAGAGTTCTGCTCAGTTCCCACCCACCAATCCTTTAATCTTGTCTTCACCATAGTTATCGGTACCTGCTACATCAGTGTTTATGGGTCTGCACCAAAACGGAGCTTCTTGAACTTTTTCCACCTGAGAGCCATGTAAATGTACCCATATCATGCAATGCTCGTGGAGGTCAGAAGAGAGCATTGAATTCCCCTGGAACTTGAGTTAGGGACAGTTGTTAGCCACCATGTGGGTGCTGGGAATTGAACCTGGGTCCTCTGCAAGAGCAGACAGTGCTCTTAACTGCTGAGACATCTCTCCAGACCCTGAGACCCCTTTTCATCTGAAAAATGTTTACACAACTGAGTATATAGATATATAAAGTAGGTATACAAATCAAACATTTACCAATAGTAAATCATAAGGAAATTTATTTTTTTATTTTATTTATTTATTTTATGTGTATGAGTATATTGCTTGCATGTATATAATTGCACCCATGTTGTGTAGTGCCTGCAGAGGTCAGAGAAAGGCATTGCAAGAACAGCCAGTGCTCTTAACTGAGTCATCTCTCCGCCCTGGAAATTTATTTTAAAATAATTCTTTGGCCGGGGCATGGTGGCACATGCCTTTAATCCCAGCACTGGGGAGGCAGAGGCAGGTGGATCTCTGTTAGTTCAAGACCAGCCTGGTCTACATTGTGAGTTCCAGGACAGCTGGGGCTACAGGGAGACCCTGTCTCAAAAAGACCAAAAAATAATAATAATAATAATAATTTTTTAGTACACACATAATTTTACCATTTACTAAAGATGAAAGCAAATTTGTATACCAGTGAGATATATGTGCTTATTTATTTTTACATAATGAATTGAATTTTGGCCTAATATTTTATACTACCAGACACTGGGCATCTTCACCTCTTTCAGAGCTGATTGCTTTTTTGATTTTATAAGCATCAATCCAGAGAATTCTGCTTTATATAAATACATAGGTAGGGATGGATCTGAAAGGAGATAAGGAAGGAAATTGAATATGATCAAAATATATTGTAGGAAATTCTCAAATTAATGAAATACATCTTTAAATATTTGAGAGCTGGGTGTAGGAGTACACACCTTTAATTCCAGCAGAGACAGATGGATCTTTGTGAGATCAAGTCCAACCTGGTCTACATAGCAAGTTCCAGGCCAGCTGGGGCTACAGGGAGACCTTGTCTCAAAAATGAATAAATAAATAAATAAATAAATAAATAAATAAATAAATAAATAAAAATTGAGGGTTAAAATATACAAAATGGCAGAAGAATGTTTAGGGCCGTTTCAGAAATTGTTGGAAATTCAGTCCTCTTAATCCCAAACCAAAGTTCATTGGATGTTGTTTTTTGGGGTTTTTTTTTTTTTTTATGTGTATGAGTGTACCACCTGCATGTATATGAGTGCACCATGTTGTGCAATGCTGTGGAAGTCAGAAGAGGGCTTCGGATTCCCCTAGAACTGGAGTTAAGGACGGTTCGTAGCTGCCGTATGGGTGCTGGGAATTGAACCCGAGTCCTCTGCAAGAAAAGTCAGTGCTCTTAACTGCTGAGCTATCTCTCCAGCCCCGGGTGTTGTTATTTTTTATGAAGCTCAAGCCAGCAACTCAAGTAGCAATTAAAATAAAACATTCTAATACAATTCAATCACACACTGAAGAATGATGGTAGTAAAATATTAAAAGTCTTTGTTTTGTGTAATTCAACAACAGCGTTTCCATAAGAGCAGAAAACTCTGCATGCATGTCAAAACACTGCCAGTCAGCTGGGCGTGGTGGTGCATGCCTGTAGTCCCAGCACTTGGGAGGCAGAGGGAGGCAGATCTCTGTGAGTTCAAGGCCAGCCTGTTCTACATAGTGAATCCAGGACAGCTGGGGCTACAGGGAGACCCTGCTTCAAAAAAAAAAAAGAAAAATGGCCACTCATAACACACAATAGTCTTGAATTGAGCTGAGGTGTTTCGGGAAGTGTCCATTGCTCTGCGTCGTGTGACAGTATCACAGTGCAAAGTGCATGTGTTGTGGGTTCAGAAGCAAGGCTGAGGTGGTGTCCCATGCTACGGAATGGGCAAGCACTTCCAGAAGCACCTGGTGTTCCTTAGCAGTCCAGTTTGAATTAATATTTGGTCATTGTATGTTCAGAAACCTTTACTGTTGCCAGATTTCTGTGACACCCCCCCACCACATTCAGTTATAAAACCCCATTCTGGGAGTATTATCCACAGGGCACTAGGCTAGTCAGTGGATAAGAGTACTTGCTCTGCAAGCATGTGGACCTGAGTTTAAATCACCAGCACACATAAAAAGTTTGGGACTACTGCAAGTTGCCTGTAACCCCAGCATTGCAGGATGGAGGCAGATGGATCCAGTAAGCTCTCAGTTCAGTGAGAGATCCTGTCTTAAGGCAGTAACACAGAATAATAGAGGCAGACACTTGGTGTCCTACTCTGGCCCCTGCATGTAACACACAAAATTTAAGGGACTAAGTACTAGATCATAGGCTCTATCAGGGCAGAAAGAACTCCAAGACTTGCTCAGTGCTGGACACACAGTAGACATTAGTGTTCTTGCCAAATGAATGTGTGAATGAATGAACTGAATAACCAAAAATAAGTTTAAAAACATTAGGAATTGGTAAGAATTTTTAACAGTGGATAGGAACAAATCTTAATTAAATTTTAAAGTTTCCGAATATATTATTGTATATTATGATCATTTAAAGTATTCATATTATGGGGCTGGAGAGATGGCTCAATGGTTAAGAGTACTGGCTGCTCTTGCAGAGGACCCAGTTTCCATTCCCAGCACCCACATGGCAGCTAACAACCATCCATAACTCCAGGTCCAGGGGATCTGATGCCCTCCTCTGATCTCTGTGGGCATTGCATGACGCAGGTGCACTTATCCACATGCAGGCAATACACTGATACACATAAGATACAAATGACAAATAAAGCTGGGTATGGTAGTGCACGCCTTTAATCCCAGTGCTTGGGAGGCAGAGGCAAGCAGATCTCTGTGAGTTCTAGGCCAGCCTGGTCTACATAATGAGTTCCAGGCCAGCTGGGGCTACAGGGAGGCCCTGTCTCAAACACACGCACACACACACACACACACGCACACACACACACTATACATATAGATATAGATATATAGATTATAGCTATAGATATATAACAAAATGTTTTAAAGTATTCATTTTGTGTATATGATATATGTGATTAAATTTTTCACATGCAATGGTGACCACAGTCCGGTGAAATGTATTAGAATAATTTGGAACTTTTGCAGCCGGGTGAGTACCGTTTTGTACTGGTCTTAATTTTGTAGTTTCTTCTTTTTCTTTCTTTTTTAAAAAAATATTTATTATTTTTTTTATGTGTATGAGTGTATTGCCTGCATGTATGCGAGTGCACTCGTGTCGTGCAATGCCCCGGAGGTCAGAAGAGGGCTTCAGACTCTCCTGGAACTGGAGTTAAGGACGTTTCATACCTGCCATGTGGGTGCTGGGACTCAAACCTGGGTCCTCTGCAAGAGCAGTCAATGCTCTTAACTGCTGAGCCATCTCTCCAGCCTCTTTTCTCCTTTTTCTTCTTCTTCCTCCTCTTCTTCCTTTCCCTCCTCTTTCTTTTCCTCCTCCTCCCCTCCCCCTTTCTCTTCCTCTTCCTTCTCTTCCTCCTCTGAGCTACATGTATACTTGATCTTAAGTTGCTGGCCTCCTATCAAAATAGCAGACAAAGCCAAAGTTTTCAAGGTTTTCAATGTTAAAGTTAAGGGATTCATGGAGTTAAGGGATTCTCTCCCATCTGCCTCCCAACCCAAACATCTTTTTTAAGGGATGAAGGGAACAATGCTCCGTAATGAATCAACCCAATCTATAATCTATAGTTTTACTTTTTAGCACAACAGACATAGACTTTAGTCTTCAGGAATGACGGGAAGAATCTTTGTCATATAATTTAATGTCAGTTTGCCCAGGGGTAGGCTAAAGGTTATGATCATCAATAAATCTGGACACTTCTGCTGTATTTGCCAAGTGGAACTCAGATGCTCAGATGGTCCCTCCCAGCCCTCAAATGCCATGACATGCAAGCACCCGGGGCTATAAGATCTAAGTGGCACAAAAAGTTAACTATCATCTAGTTTCATTTTCAAAGTGTAAGTGCCATAAAAGCAGTTTCTTCCTTTAGAGCTAAGCACAGGCGGCAGACCAGCGCAGCAGCTAGCCAGTGGAGCTTCCCTTACTGTCTTTGCAGGTAACTTTTCACATCTGCATAGGCTGTGTGGTAGGAGTGGGGGCAGGGAACTCAACACTGCACTAACCCCAACTCTCTGACTGAAAAGGCCCTGATAGCTGTTTGAACTTTATTGTTCCTGTTATACATGAAGATTTTCAAATTCCTTAGTCTTCCCTCTGAGAGCAAGGGGGAATGAAGGGGGGGTAGGAAGGAGGAAGGAAAGGAGGGAGGGAGAGAGGGAAAAGGGAATGGACAGAGGAAGGAAGAGAGGGAGGTGTTGAAATGGGTGAGTTCTAGTATGAAACATTCCAATTTCTTATACCCTTTCTTAATGCTGAAATATTGTGGGATGTTCAGCTTAGTTGACTCCTGGTTTATTGTTGAAAAGGTGTGATTAAAATATTTAAAAGTGGGGATGGAGAGATGGCTCAGTGGTTAAGAGCACTGAATGCTCCTGCAGAGGACCCAGGTTCGATTCCCAGCACCCACATGGCAGCTACGAACCATCCTTAACTCCACTTCCAGGGGAATCCAAAGCCCTCTTCTGACCTCTGTGGCGTTGCATGACATGGGTGCACTCACATACATGCAGGCAATACACTCATACACATAAAATAAAAATAGCAGAGGCAGGTGAATCTCTATGAGATCGAGGTAAGCCTTGTCTAAAAATCGAGTTCCACTGGTAAAAGAAAGGAGCCAGGGGCTCCTCCCAAGCCCATGCGACCCCTGAGGAACAGATCCTCAAACGACCTTAAGAGTAAAAATAACTTGGTTTATCTAGGCTAACTGTATGGCCTTACACACCCAAAAGGAAAGTATAACCAAAGATTAAAGGGGCTAATATATTTTTTAAGAGTCCATATGCATAGCTAAAGGCTACATAACAAGCAACAATGCCAGATAGGAGATACCTTCTTTTGAGTTGTTGGCCAGGGTGGCCCAAGAGACTCCCATATAGTAACTCAGCATAGAAGTGGGAAAATGAACAGCAGACCCGAATCTTATTTAAAGGAATTTTGACAACTGATTGCTGCTAGATGAGGAACAGCTGACCCTCCTAAAACAAAGACCTCTAGATAGGCTGACTAGATTCACCAGATGGACAAGTAGTGGGGATCGGCTGGGGGTGGTGACAACACAGCGGACAGTAGCAGGGAAAACAAAATATAAGGGCTCTAGTGGGGGGCGGGTATGGGAGGGTGCCATCTGGGAAGTGGGTGTATAGTTAAATAAGACGGTTTGGGATGTTCTGTGTAATACACACACATAAAAAAAAATCAACCAATTTTTAAAAATGTGTTATATTTAGGAGGAAGCATGGAAATTTAAGTCATGCTAATTAGTAGAGGTGATAAACATTACCATTGAAATCTACCTGATGACTTTATAGACATACACAGGCACCAAGGATCCAAGTGCAACCGATTATGACTAGTAATAGATACATACAGATTAGAGATGCATGCGCCAACATCTCAGCGTTAGCAGCAAAAATGAGTCTTTCTGCAAGAAACAATATATTCTAAAATGAAATGGAGATTTTTTTAAAGGTTAAAAACTCATTCAGTTTTATGTCTTACAGGGCTTATACTGAGTTCAATATTGTATAACTGTATTAATTCAACTGTGAACCTAGAAACTTACAGCCACTTGTGAAAGAGATGTACTCTTGCTCTGGAGTGTGTTACTGAATGTTAAAGCTGTAGTGAAATGCTTCTTCTAATCATGTAGTTATTAACAATTTTTTAAAAAAATAATGATTTAAAAAAAATCGAGTTCCAGGTCATCTGGGCCTATAGAAAGACCCTGTCTCAAAAAACCAAACCAAACAGAACCAAACACAAAACAACCATGTTGAAAAGCAACTAAGAGCTTCAGTGAATCTTCTTTCTCAAAGGAGAATTAAGAAAACTCTGCATATTTCTGTCTTCTATCAGCTGTTCTTCCTTTGATGAAATTACAGTGTCTGTGAAAAAATCGTTTGTTGACCATTGTTGGCAGATTTCCATTTCTGAGAATAGAGTAAGAGTGGCTCTGGCTCATCTCTGGCGAAAGCCAGTCTGGGCTGGCTGGATTGCTTAGTCGGCCCAAGGGCCCAAGACCTGAAAGACGACATTCTTGGCACAGTTCTAAGTCTTCACTATAAATGTAATGCTTGAGGCCTTGAGGTTGCAAGAGGTCAAAGAGGGAAGAATTATTTTATATATGTCATTTCAGCAACTGTTCAAAATAATCTCCTCTTGGAAGGAAACTTATCCCCAGTCATGTTTTGAGAGGAGGATGTTTGGATTCCCATTCTCAGTTACAACAGTGAGCTGGACAGATTTCCTGGGCCTTATGGATTCTGGACTATCTAAAGAGGTCATAGGGCCCAGCAATCCCTGTCACAGGTATGTGCTTCAGAGAAGTGAAAACACGTGTTCGCGCAAAAACCCAGGCACAAATGATCACAGCGCCATTATTCACATAGCCAAAAGACAGAAAGAGCCTAGATGCCCATCAACTAACCTGTTGACAAGCAAGATGTGGTATGTTCACATGAAATACTGACTCATGCTATATATACACTGACTGACCTTTGCAAACATTATACCACATGAAAGAAGTTAGCCAGGAAAGAACCTACTCGGTATGATTCTGTTCTTATGAAATACCCAGAACCAGGAAGCGGCGAGACAGAAGCAGGTGGGTGTGTGTTTAGGAGCAGAGAGTCAGGGGACTAAGGGCTGACACTTTCTGTATTAATGAAAATGTTGTAAAAAATAGCTGTGGTGATGGTGTATATAACGTGTGAATAAACTAAAAACCACTGACTTTCTCACTTTAAATGAGCAGATTGTATGTGTGAGTTGTATCTCAATAAAGCAGATTTTATTATTAAAAAAGATAACTTGAAGACACAGAGATAAACGTATACCTTACTCTGATGACATGCTTGCTCTCAGGAGTCCTGACATCTGTGTTTAAAGCTGAAGCAAAGGATAAAATTATCAGCTGGGCCCAGGGAGGTGGCTCAGTGGTGTCTGCTGTGCAAAGATAGACCTGGGTTTAGATCCTCAGCACCCATGTAAAAACCAAGTGAAGTGGTATGCCTGTACTCCCAGTGTACTGGGGAAGCAAAGAGGATGCCTAGGGCTCACTGGCCAGCCCACCTAGCCAAATCTGTGAGCTCCACATTCAGTGAGAGACCCTATCTCTAAAAAAGCAAAACAAATTGGAGAAGCCATTGAAGAAGATACCTAATGTCGGCCTCTAGCCTTCACTGTGTACCTGTACTCACATGTGCACACACATAATTTTCTTAGACTTTTAGTTACTAGTGTTCACATAATGTCACTGGGAGTGTTTTTGTTCATGGAGGCCACAGTAGATACTAACCACAGAAACTACTGATTAGGTAGCATCTGACAGCATGCAGGCAGACTTTAGCTAAGCTAAAGCAAGCCACAGAAAGAATCAAAGGGAATGACAAAAATAATGAAAAACTGTAGCTTAGGGCTGGAGAGAAGCTCAGCAGTTAAGGACACCTATTTCTCTTGCAGAGAACCTGAGTTCAGTTCCCCAATACCCACATGTGGCAGTTCAGAACCACCTGTAATTTCAGCTCCAGGGGATCTGAAACCTTCTTCTTGTCTCCATGGGCACCTGCACACATGTGTACAAGCACATAGTTATACATATATACATAAATAAATAAAAAATTAAAATTTTATTTTTAAATTAAAAAAAAATAAAACTGTAGTTTATGTGGGTAAAGCACTTGCCTTGAAAGCAGGAGGACTGCAGTTCAGACCCCTAGGACCCGTGCAGAGCCAGATAGACCACCAGCACAGGGAGATGGGAAGGGGAAGCAGGAAGACTCTGGGAGCATATGGGACTGTGTCAGTCTGCTCTAACATCAGCAAAGAAAAAGATACCCTCCTCTAACAAGGTGGAAGGTGAGGACTGACACCTGAGGTTGTCCTGTGACCTCCACACATGACATGGCACATGCACATCTGCACACATACACAGAGAGAGAGAGAGAGAGAGAGAGAGAGAGAGAGAGAGCCAAGAAAAGGGACTTATTCCAACAAAACTTACATTCTTTAATCCCAAAACTCCACTTCAAGAAAACTGTCCTAAGGCGAGCCTACAAACTACAACTAAGTAATTCACGCTGAGGTGCTCAAGACACATCATCGAACAAGTCAAATACAACAAAAGGTTGAATACAACCTGGTTGCCAGTGATGGATGTAAATGAATGGATACTTTCCTGTGAGACAGACAATGCACAGTCACTAGGTGACCTTTGTGAACAGTGTGTGGTGACATGGTGAAATGCTTATAGTTAGAGACACTAGCAACTCAGGTTGACTATGGGATTAAATGCTGATCACAGCTATGTGGTACAGCTTCCAGCATAAAGAAGTAAGTACAGACACAGAAAAGAAAGGTCATTCATTAATAGGGCCTTTCTAGATAGGATTGTTGGTGTGTGCATGTGTACAGGTGCATGTATGTGCATGTGGAAGTCAGAGGGGTGCTGGCCACCTTGTTCTTTGAGTCGGCTGGCCTCAAGCCCCAGGGATCCACCTGTCTCCACCTCCCCAGCACTGGATGGATTGCAAGCATGCTACTATGTCTTGTTTTTTGTTTTTTGTTAGTTCTGAGGCTATTCTAATAAATAATTTAAAAACAATTGTTAGCATGAAAATATGGGAGATGGGTTATAGGCAAGCCTAGAAGCAGAAAGTGCGTCTTGTCATGACTACTGGAAAGTGACTGAACCATGAGCGTTCCTGATAGATTAGCCCTATATACTGGTGGTTTCTTTTGAGTTACACCAACTGCAGACAGTGACATCCTCAATGTAGATTCTGAAATCTATGGCACGATTGTCTCCTGGCTATCTCTTGTATAAGAGTAGCCTGTGGTAAAAGTCAAATGTTTTACATTTGTTATCCATGCATGAAGATAAAAAGTTAATTTCTCACCTGTGGTCCCAGCACTCGGGAGGCAGAGGCAGGCAGATCTCTGTGAGTTCAAGGCCAGCCTGGTCTACATAGTGAGTTCCAGGACAGCTCAGGCTACAGGGAGACCCTGTCTCAAAAAGACCAAAAAAAAAAAATTCTCATATCACATTTGTAAATATTTGAATCCTGCCATCATGTTAGCTATTGCTTTGTGGGTTTTATTGCCTTTTGGTTTTGTCTTGTTTGGGGTGGTTTTGTGGAGAGTGTTTTGTTTGTTTGTTTTTTGATAAGAGTCTTCCCTGTACTCACTATGTAGACCTGAGTGGCCTGGATTTCACAGAGATTCATCTGCCTCTGCCTCCTGAGTGCTGAGACTAAAGGTGTATGCTGCCACACCTGGCTATTGCTTTGTTTTTTAGTGATAGATGGAGGTCTCATTATGTGGCCCAGACTGGCCTCCTACCAGAAGTCCGACATCCAACACCACACTCCTGATCTGCTGAGTTACTACAAATGTACACCTCCACGTCCAGGTTTAATTTCGGTTCTCTAGTTTGGCTCCTGTAATTATGCAGTTTACCCTTTTTCTCCACAGGTGCATCATAAGTAGAAAAGACTGAGATTACAGATGAGAAGAGATTGCAGCTAAAATGAGCCTGGGCAATACGGGATGTTTCGTGCCACACACCAAAAGGTACTGTACACTACTCTGCAACTTAGTTTCCTCCTAAACAATATAAACAAGTTTTATTTCTCTGGGTTTCCTGTGGTGAAATTTTATTATATCTTTATAAGAATATAAAAGAGAATAGAAACACATAAATAAAATTAGAATAAAATATTATATTACAAAAATTTCTTCAGCTGGGCAGAGGCAGAGGAAGGCAGATCTTGCTGAGATCAAGGCCAGCCTGGTCTACATAGCTAGTTCTAGGCCAGATGGAGCTACAGGGAGACTCTGTCAAAAAGACAAGAAAAAGTTTTCTCAGGGCTGTGGACACCTGAATTCACATCAAGACCTGAGTTCAAGCCCCCAGAACCCTTGTAAAAAACCAGGCATGGTGTAAGTCATATGTAAGTGCCTGTGACCCCAGCGCTGACAAGGCAGCCACAGGAGGATCCCTGGGGCTCACTGGCCAATCTGGCCAAATTGGCAAATTGCAGGTTCAGTGAGAGACCCCGCCTCATAAAATAAGGTGGAGACACAATTGAGGAAAATACTTCTGCTGATTTCCTGCCTTTACATGCAGACACATAGGTAAGCACACCAGCACACACACACATACACCATTTCTTTCTTTCTTTTTTTTTCTTTTTCTTTCTTTTTTTTTTTTTTTTTTTTTTTTTTTTTTTTCCCTGTAGCCCTGGGAGTCATCTCCCTGTATCCCCACCTGGCCTGGAACTCACAGGAGATCCACCTGCCTCTGCCTCCTGAGTGCTGGGATCAAAGGCACTCTGCACCCACATACAAAAAAAAAAAAAATGCAGATTTGCCATATTCATAGTCAGAGCTTACAAAGAGAATCACTTGGTTAAAAGAAATGGCTTAGGGGGCTGGAGAAATGGCTCAGTCAGTTAAGAGCACCGACTGCTCTTGCAGACGACCTGGGTTCGATTCCCAGCATCCACAAGGTGGCTATAAACCATCCTTAACTCCAGTTCCAGGGGAATCTGAAGCCCTCTTCTGACCTCTGCGGCATTGCACGACATGGACTCACATACATGCAGGCAATACACTCTTACACATAAAATAAAAATAAAAAATAAAATATTTTTTAAAAAAGAAGTGGTTTAAAGATTACTGATTCCTTTTATCAAATTAGTTTCCTGTTTAGTTGCAGTACTTAGTATTAGGTTTTGAGTTGAATAGATGGTTTCTGTGTTAGTTAGCTTTCTGTCTCTCTAATAAATGTCTGAGATATTGAACTTATGCAGAGAAAAGGTCTATTTTGACTTGCGGTTTTGGAGATCTCAGTTTGTAATCAATTGGCCTCATTGGTAATGTAACCCATCATGGCAGGAGAGCCAAGAGGCATAAGAGAAAATAAAGAGAAGGTGAGGTTCCACAGCACCCTTCATGGCCCCAGTGACTTAGAGACTCACAGGCTCTGCCCCTATAGGTCCCACTACCCTCAACAACAGCACCCCAGGGACAACCTCAGTCACATGGGCTTTGGGGGAACATTTCATATCACTTTCCCTCTAATTACAGAAGTGATAGGATTTTCAGGGTTTTTTTCTTAAATGCAAATAAACAAAAAGAAGGAAACTAAAAATTACCTAAAATCCCAATTCCTCACCAGCTGCAAAGAATCCCAAACCTAGAGCCATAGCTCCCTCCTCACTGCATAGCCCTTCTGTGCCTACTGCTGACAACTGGGCCTTTGCCCAGACCAACAAATAAAGAAACTGCCTTGTGAGATGGGAGGTGGAGACAGGAGACTCCTTAGAGGCTTGTGGGCCAGCCAGCCTGGTGAATGCGGAGGCAAGCCACAAAGAGACCCTATCTCTACATAGTGGAAGGCAAGGACTGACACCTGAGGTTGTCCTCTGATCTCCACACATGTGGCTTGATGTGCACACATCTACACACACTCACATACATCATACACACAGAAATACCATGCATATATTCACACACGTCATACACATCACACACATGCACACATATATCACATACTTACGCATACACCCACATATGCACCATATACACACTCATACATTCACATAAACATACAAATACACATCACATAAACACATAGCATTCATACACATACATCATTCATGTACATATATACATATACACATACACTCATATACACACATATACATATATACACATCATACATATACATAGATACACATATACACACATCATACACACACATCATACACACACACACACACACACACACACATACACACAAAGATTTTAGAAAAGAAAACAGAAACTTCCTTGTGGAACTTGCAAAGGGCATTACTGGTAAAAGCAGATACAGTTCCAGAAATATATCATTTTCAGATTGCCAATTTGGTAACTGAAACGTATCTTTTTTTAACTTTTAATTCTCTGATTCCTTGTGAAGTCCCATTTCCTGTCCTTCATAACCATGGGTGTTTTTCTTTTGAATTTACTCTTTATCTCTCTGGAGTTTGTGGGTGCATGGTATTTCTGTATATATGATGCATGTCTTTGTACATACGTGTTCCCCTCTCTGACACTGACAATAACTTTCAACAGGTATTGCATTTTGCAGGAATTTCTCCACTTTATTTGCCTTTAAGTTTAATCCATACAGACATGTGAAGCTGTCTTCACAATGATGATAAACAGATCTATTGCTCCCCATTGTACTTCATGCCCATTTTTTCCAGTATGTACTTTTATTGAATTTTTGTGCGTTTCATACAATACATCTTAATCAGCATCTTAATCATATTTAGAGCCCCTCCCCTGTCTGCACCCCTCCATAGCCCACCCACTGGATTTCATGCATTCTGTCATATATATTAAAGCCTATAGAGTCAAGTTTGTGTACCCATATGTCCCTCAGTGTGAGTTCATCCACTGGAGCCTGGTCAGCCTATCTAGTGTCACATATATATATATATATAATTTTTAAAAAATATTTATTGCCGGGCGTGGTGGTGCATGCCTGTAGTCCCAGCACTTGGGAGGTAGAGGCAGGCGGGTCTCTGTGAGTTCAAGGCAGTCTGGTCTACATAGTGAGTTCCAGGACAGCTGGGGCCACAGGGAGACCCTGCTTCAGAAAGACCAAAAAAAAATTTTATTTATTATTTTTACGTGTATGTGTGTATTGCCTGCATGTAGGTGAGTGCACCCATGTTGTGCAATGTGCACAGAAGACAGAAGAGGTTGTTGGATCCCCTGGAACTGTAGTTATAGACAGTTGTTAGCTGCCATATGGGTGCTGGGATTTGAACCCTGGTCTTCTGCAAGAGCAACCAGTGTTCTTAACCGCTGAGCCATCTCTCCAGCTCCTCTACTGTCACTCTCTTAAAGAAGATCAACTCTCCCTCACCCAGTAGTGATCAGCTGCCAACAGTTCCTCAGCTAAGGTTGGGCTGGTTTTTATCTGAGTTTGCATGGATCTTGTGCATGCTGTCACATTGCTCTAAGTTTATATGAGTAAGTTCCCAGAGGCCTGGAAGACTCTGTTTCCTTGTGGTCATTTACCACCCCTGGCTCTTACAATCTTTCCACCCCCTCTTCTGTAATGGCCCCTGAGCCCTGGGTGGGTGATCATACCCATTTTAACCCCTCCCTTTCTGGCCCTTTTTACATCCAACCAGCCCCAGACACACAGTGATGTACTCGCATTTTAGTTAAGATTTACGTGTTTTTTTTTTTTTTTTTTTTTTTTTTTTTTTTTTTTTTTTTTTTTTGGTCTTTATGATACAGGGTCTCTCTGTAGCCCCAGGTGTAGTGGAACTCACTATGTAGACCAGGGTGGCCTTGAACTCAGAGGTCCGCCTGCCTCTGCCTCCCGAGTGCTGGGATTACAGGCATGCACCACCACGCCTGGCAAGATTTACTTTATTTTTAAGTATGTGTATGTGTGTGTCTATGAATAGATATGTGCCCATGAGTGTGGGTTCCTATGGAGGCCAAAAGAGAGTGTCAGATCCCCTGGAACTGGAGTTACAGGTTGCAAGCTGCCAGACATGGATGCTAGAAACTGAACTTGGGTCCTCTGCAAGAGCAGCACTGGCTCTTAACCACTGAGCCATCTCTCCGGCTCCAGTTCATGTTTTCTAGACTATTCCATAAATAAAATCATAAAGGACATGTTCCTTTTGGTCTGGCTTTAACTCAGCATCATCATTTTGAGATTCATCTGTGTCATGGCATGTGTCCATGATTCATTTTGTTACTGCAGCATTCCATTGCTGCATGTACCACTGGCTGCTCATGCATTCCTTGTTGATGGACATTTGTGTTGTTTCCAGTTTCAACTATAAGCAGTAGGCTGCCGTGAACACTGGTACACAGGCTCCCAGTGGAGACATCCTTTCATCTCTCTCTGGTATAGGAGTAGGATGGCTGCACCACACGGAGAGTTTGTGTTTAACTTAAACTACTAAACTGTTTCCAAAGGATGTGCCATCTTGCATCCCTGCAGCGCCTGAGGGATCCAGTTGCTCCACATCCTTGTTGAGCGTGGTTTAGTCAAGTTACCCATTCTCATAGGTGTGGAGCAGTGCCTCACATGGCTTTGATTTTCACCTCTCTGATGAGTACTGATGTTAAGCCTCTCTTTTGCCGCTCACATCTTTGTTGGTCAGAGGTCTTTTCAGACTTTTCACCCATTTAAAAACTTGAGTTGTTTTTGGATTTTGAGGATTTTTTAATATTTTTTTGTTTTTTGATACAGGGTCTTATTATGTTGGCCTAGCTGGCCTGGAACTTGCTATGCAGACTAGGCTGACCTCTATCTTACAGAGATCCACCTGCCTCTGCCTCCCAAGTTCTAAGATTACAGGCGTGCACCGCCATGCCCAGTCCCTCATCCCAGTCACCGTTTGTAGCTTCCACCTCTGAAGGTTGAGTTTGGAAATCTTTTCATCCTTTCCATCTCTGCTTTCCATGTTCAATTTTCCCTCTAACTTTAAGTATATAGAGTCTAGTTATGTGCTTTAGTGTCCTTGCTTTGGTCTCTGTTGTTTTTCCTACCTTCTTCCTTTTTGAGTGCCTGATAATTCTTCAACTGAATGCTGAACATTGTGAGTTTTATCTTTTTGCATACTGGATATTTTTTTATTTAATATTTTATTTATTATTTTTATTATGTGTATGAGTGTATTGCCTGCATGTATGTGAGTGCACCTGTGTCATGCAATGCTGCAGAGGTCAGAAGAGGGCTTCGGATTCCCCTGGAACTGGAGTTAAGGATGGTTCGTAGCCACCTTGTGGGTGCTAGGAATCGAACCTGGGTCCTCTGCAAGAGCAGTCAGTTCTCTTAACTGCTGAGCCATCTCTCCAGCTCCCTGGATATTTTTAATTTTTTTTTTTTGGTCTTTTTGAGACAGGGTCTCTCTGTAGCCCCAGCTAGCCTGGAACTTACTATGTAGACCAGGCTGGCCTTGAACTCACAGAGATCTGCCTGCCTCTGCCTCCTGAGTGCTGGGACTAAAGGCGTGCACCACTACACCCAGCTATTTTTAAAATTTTAAAAAAATATTTTTGCTCTCTATCATAGTTACTTGGAAATAGTTTTTTTCCTCCTTTTTTTTCTTGGTCTTTTTGAGGCAGGGTCTCCCTGTAGCCCCAGCTGGCCTGGAACTCACAGAGACCTGCCTACCTCTGCCTCCCAAGTGCTGGGTCTAAAGGCATGTGCCATCATGACCGGCTAAACTTTTTGTTTTCTGTTTTTTTTTGTTTTGTTTTTGTTTCTGTTTTTGTTTTGAGACAGGGTCTTTGCAGTACCAACTGGCCTGGAACATACTATATAGACCAGGCTGGCCTTGAATTCATACAGAACCACCTGCCTCTGCTGCCCAAGTGCTGGAATTAATGGTGTGCACCACCACACCCAGCTACTTGGAAATAGTTTTACCCTTTTGCGGTTTGCTTTTCAGACTTCTTAGACATCACAGCCCATCAGTTACTACAGGATGAATTACTACCTACTATTGATGCAGGACTCTTCTGCACTAAATCAGAATTTTACAACATTTTCCTCTTGCTGCCCCTTTTTTTCCATGAAAATTTTACATATATAAGTGTACAACTCAAACGTCTACTAATAATAGATCATAGAGACATTTACTTTACAATTATTTGATATGCACATAACTTTGCCATTTTTAAGACAAAAGCAACTTTTCATGCAAATGAGATGAATATGCTTCTAATACAATACAATCAAAAGATGAAACAAATTTTATACTTACATGCTCTGAAATGCTACTAAGACAATACAGAAAGTCGTTGTTATCCATAATTAAACCATATGTTTCTATAGGAGCAGAAAACTGCATTCCCACTGCACTTCGTAGCCGAGGTGCTCTGGGGTCTGGGCCCAGCTGTTTCAGACAGCACTCATTTGTGTTTCGTGGTGAACATGTGCAGTTCTGTTCAGAACCGAGGCTGCCAGGAGGTCTCGTGATGCAACACAGACAAGAGCTGCCAGAAACACCTCAGGTTTGGTGCACATTTGGTATCATAAGTTTTTGGTCACCGCACATTCAGAAATATTTTATTATTGACACATTTTTGCAACCCCCACATTCAGTTAGCATGGGGTTGCACCCCACAGTTTGAAGAAGCCCATGCCAGGTAAGCATGGTGGAGCACGCCTATAATCCTGACACTCAGAAGCCTGAGAAAAGACAGTTGTCTTGAGTTCAAGGCCAGCCTGGGCTACAGAGTAAGACCCCCGTCTCACAATAAAACAAACAAAAAGCAATGCCAATGGATTGGAAGGTTTCTTCTCTGGGCCTGCAGGACCAGTGCTGACAGCTCTATGAGCTCCACTTGTTTCAGGAAGCTCATCCCAGTGCCAGTGGGGTTTTCTCACAGTCAAGTAACGACTTTGGACCTGCAGGGAACCCATTGTGGATCCCCATATCATCTGCTGTCCTCTTCTGTCCCATCTCTGCCCTGTGAACCCTAACCACAGTGGTCACCTCACACTCTCCCCTGACCAGGGGCTCCACAGCCTCTGACTGCACCACCTCTGGGAAACCCAGGGCCAGAAGCCAGGACAGTTGTGGCTCCCATCCTTTGCTTATCAAGTCTCAGACACCTTTCTCCCTCTTCGCCAGCAACCAGTGTCCTCACGTAGCACCACATGTTTTATCTAGTGTTTTGCTGGCTTCTATTGACAGAAAAAACTAGAGTACCTGTTACTTTATCTTGACTAGAAACAGAAATCCCTTCATTCTATTTCTCTCAAATAAAAAGGTTATTAACTCCATGTAGTCAACCTTTTTGATTTGGTTTATGGCTTCTGGTTCTGGTGCATTGCTTAGTGATTAAATATTCACTTATACCAGGTGTGGTCGAACTTACCTTTAATCCCAGCACTCAGAGGCAGGCAAATATCTATGAGATTGTGGATCCAGGCCAGCCTGGGCTGCATAGTGAGTTCCAGGCCAGCTGTGGCTACAAAGACCCTGTCTCAAAAACAAAAACAGAATAAATATTCACTTATAATTTATTCTGGAAGTTTTTATGTTTTTTGTACTTTTGTTTTTGTTTTTTGTTTTGTTTTGTACTTTGGATTTTTGAGACAGGGTCTCCCTATAGCCCCAGATGACCTAGGACTCACTATGTATATCGCTGGCCTCATTCTCACAGAGATCCCTGCCTCCCGAGCACTGGGATTAAAGGTGCATGCCACCACTCCTGGCTTTAGAAGTTTTCATGGTCACATTTTTACAGTGAATTATTTATTCTTAAAAAAATCAGAGGCAGGCGGATCTCTGTGAGTTAAGGCCAGCTTGGTTTACACAGCAAGTCTTAGGCAAGCCAGGGCTACATAGTGAGATCCTGTCTCAAAAAAAAAAAAAAAAATCATTTCAGCGTATAGCATGACACAGCTTTCCCGAACATAATGATTGGTAAGACTTAGCTCTGTTCTCACTGAAGCCAAATATTCAGAATTTCAAAATGCATTTCAGTCATTGAAAATTCAGGTCCTAGATCTTTTCATTTCTCTCAAAGGCAATCTCATACTCTCCCTGTCTCACATGGGCCTCCACAGACATGTCTTCGCTTTGATCTGGCTTTTTCCTTTCTGTTCCTAGACAAAACCAGGAAGGCAGAACACTGTGAGCTTCCATTTGTCCTTCCAATTACCTGACTAACAAGGTGGCCAGCTGTAAGCTACTTTCCCAACAGTATTGATGTTGTGGCTTTGTGCTTGGTTATCAGTGGCCGTGGATCAGCAGGGAAGTTGCCCAGGATGGCAGGTGCGGTGTTGGCAAGGCAATCTTCTTCCTATTTAAAGCCTTCAGTGGTACCCTGTCACCCATGGGATAAAGTCCAAATTTCTTACCGTGCTTTAAAAGGCCTTTTGTGGTTTTCCTTGGCCTAACACCAGCTTCATATTTTGTTCTTCCAACTCTCCCACCCATCCATAATAAATGAGCAACATTCATTGTCCCTAAAAAGGGTGGACCAGCCTGCTATATCCTTATATTAAAAGACATTTCCCCTTTCTTTGTAACAACGAGTCAGAACCACTTTATCCTTTGTGCCGTAATTTAGTGTCTGTTCTATTTGACTTTAAGCCCTAAGATAGGATTGATGTCCCATTCTGTCCCCAACATCCAACCTAATACACTGTCATGAAAATCATAAGCATCAGTGAGTACCAAATGAAAGAATGAGTGAGTTAATGATTGGAAGGTCAGGTTGCTCACGTCCCTGTGCTAGCCATGTACGTTGTCACCCAAAGTCTGTCAGGCCAGAAGAGGAAAGCACTGGTCAGCACTGTCACCTTTACTTCTCTAACAACCTTTTAAACTTATATAATATCATATTTAGGGAAAGTTAGATTTCTTGGCTAATAACCAATAGGCATTTGTAGCTTAGTTAGCTTAGAAGGTCAAGGAAGAAGCACAGACTATGCTACAATTAGTTCGAACTTCAAAATAAATGATTATCTGTGTACTAGAAAGGTTATTTAGGATGAAAAGCAGAGAGGAAACATTTCAATATTTTTCAAAAAAATAAGCGTATAAGAAAATAACTGTCACCAAATAAACCCATATAACTATTGGTAGATTAAGACATAAGAAGGTCCAAATAATATCCTGTTACTCATGTAAGGTTTGAATCCAGAGGATTTTGCAGAGCTGTGGACTAGCTTGCTTCTTCAAGTGCACGTTTAGCATGATCTCCAGAATACAGAGGCTTCTTTCTGTGGTTGGCAAACAGCTGTTCACCGTCTGTACCCTGCAGAAACATAGCACATATCAGTCCAGAGAGCAGACTTTCCTGTCCAGTCTGGGTGTTAAGAACCTGTGGCTCTGACCACAGGGCACTGTAATAGTCTCAAAGTCCCGATACTTCATACATACTTTATACTCTCCCATTTAATGGGCGTGATAGTGGTTTTTAGTGTGACCACAGAGTTATAGAATCATCCCCTCTGTCACCTTAGGACATTTTCATCACCCTGATGGGAAATCTTGTGCCCTTTACTTTTCGTTGACCAGGCTCCCCTGAGTGACAAGCAGTCTACTTCTGTCTCAATAGATCTGCCTATTCTAGAAATCTTATGTAAGTGGAATCATACAATAGCTAGCCTCTTTTTTTTTCTTTTTGACACAGAGTGCTATGTATCCCAAGCTGCCCTCAGCCTCACTGTGCAGCCAAAATTGACTTGAATTCCAAATCCTCCTGCCTCCATTTCCCTTTATGACTGATATTCCACTATGTAGATATACCATATTCATTCACCAATTAGCTGGCGTTTGGGTCATTTCTACCTCTGGCTATTAGGAATAATGCTTCTGTGAGCACCTATGCATATGTTTCCTGTGTAAATACATGTTTTCATTTCTCCTGGATACATAACTAGCAGTGAAATTCCTGTGTCAAATGGTAACTCAACATACTAGATTTTATGATCTCATGCTCTTTCCCAGAGCAGTGATGCCATTCTTCACTCTCTGCAGCAGAGTCTGAGAGCTCCAGTTTCTCCACCTCTTTCCCAGTTTTTATCTGTTTGTATAGCCATTGTACTGAGAATGAAATGGTTTGGCAGGGGCGCAAGCTGGCTCAGTGGTTAAGCGCACTGAGGACCAGGGCTCAGTTCCCAGCACCCACGTGACAACTAACAACCATCTGTAATTCCAGTTCCAGTGAATCTAACACCCTCTTCTGGCTTTCACAGGCACTGTACAACACAGATGCACGTATATACAGGAAAACATTCATACACACAAAATAAATATAAATAAATAAGTAAATGGTTTGTAGTTTTAATTTTTGTTTCTGTAGTAAACTAATGATGTCAAGTCTCTTACATTTGTTCATAGCCATTTCTGTATCTTATTTGCTAAAAGGCCTATTTAGGTCCTTTGCTTCATTTCTTTTTTAAAGGGATTTTTTTGTTTTTTGGGTTTTTTTTTTTTTTGTTTTTTTTTTGGACAAGGGTTTCCCTGTAGCCCCAGCTGGCCTAGAACTCGCTATGTAGACCAGGCTGGCCTAGAACTCACAGAGATCCACCTGCCTCTGCCTCCCAAAGGTTTTATAAATTTATTTTTATTTTATATATATGAATGTTTTTGTCTACATGTACCATGTGTGTACAATGCCTGCAGAGACCAGAAGAGGGTGTCAGATCCCCTGAAACTAGAATTACAGAGGGTTGTTAGCTGCCATGTGGGTACTGGAAACCAAACCCAGGTCCTTTGTGCAAGAGCCGCTAGTGCTCTTAACCTCTGAGCCATCTTCCCAGCCTCACCCCTGATTTATTGTCTTTGTAATACTGATTTGTAAGATAAAGATACTCTTAAATATTAATTTGTTTGTATTATCACCAAAAATTGAGTTAGAAATAATTGAATGGCAAATCTTATTTTTCTACAGATTCTGAAGATTTATAGAAACGAACACAGTTGCCAATGAGAGAGACAAAGGACTTGGCTATCAAAAAGCAGAGTGCTTGCGACACTGGTCACCATGCGTAAAGGGGCACTGAGGGACCCCGAGGTCGCTGATCTGTTCTACAAAGATGACCCTGAAGAGCTTTTTATCGATTTGCACGAAATTGGACATGGGAGTTTTGGAGCAGTTTATTTTGTGAGTAATTAAAGAATCATCTAGGTAGATCGGACCAGAAAGCGTGAGCTGAGGACATTCTCCACATGCTGCTATCCCTGTAAAACATGCTTGATTTTCATGTTTGATCTATAAATTAAATGTCACCTGTATTAGAGGTACCTGATCATTGCTAAAGAAGCCAGTTCCAGAATTCTAGGCTTTATCCAGTCATTGATGGCCAGAGAAAGTGATAAGCTTGAAGTTGGGCCAGCGTGTTTCCTGAGACACCAAGTTCTTTCATCCCTGGTCCTCTAACGCTATGTTCCTTTACACAGAGCCTCCAAGCACTGCATTGGCACTGGTTTAGCCCTTGTTCATCCTGGAACTTTCTGCTTCAGCTTTACTTCTTTAGCACAGGTTTTACTATTGACCCCTGGACTTTTATTATGATCTTTTTTTTAATTATTTATTTAATAACCATATACTTAGAAGAAGCATTTCATTACAACAGCATTGAAATAACAATTTCCAGAGCTAAGATGCATCTCTTTCAAAATTGGCTGTAAATTTTTAGGTTTACTGTTGAATTATTACAGTTATACAGT
>NW_008360306.1:1783819-1784266 GCF_000622305.1 Nannospalax galili
TAATTGTTAAGGAGCAAATTTTTATGCTTTGAAGAATTATTATTTTTAATCATTTTTTTTTAATTTTTAATAACTACAAGATTAGAAGAAGCGTTTCACTACAGCTTTAACACATTCAGTAACACACTCCAGAGCAGGAGTGTGGGTACATCTCTTATACAAGTGGGTACAAGTTTCTAGGTTCACAGTTGAATTAATAACGTTATACAATATTGAACTCAGTATAAGCCCTGTAAGACATAAAATTGAGTTTATAACCTTTAAAAAAGATCTCTATTTTGGGCAGGGTGTGTTGGCTCACGCCTTTAATCCCAGCACTCGGGAGGCAGAGGCAGGGGGATCTCTGTGAGTTCAAGGTCAGCCTGGGCTACATAGTAAGTTCAAAGACAACGAGAGAGAGAGAGAGAGAGAGAGAGAGAGAGAGAGAGAGAAGTTCTGCACAAATAC
>NW_008360306.1:1784441-1787717 GCF_000622305.1 Nannospalax galili
GTATTCCACCCAAGCACCAAAGGACATACTTTCTACTCAGCACCCCATGGAACCTTCTCCAAAATCGACCATATACTGGAGCACAAAACAAACCTCAACAAATACAAAAAGATTGAAACAATTCCATGCATTCTATCAGACCACAGTGCAATAAAGCTTCAACACCAGAAGAAGCCCTAATCACCACATGAACACGTGGAGATTAAATGACACACCCCTGAATGATGAATCAGTCAAAAGAGAAATTAAGAAAGAAATAAAAGTATTACTGGAATTAAATGAAAAGGACAATACAACGCAACATAAACCTCTGGGACACGCTGAAAGTGGTCCTTAGAGGGAAGTTTATAGCTCTGCCTACATTAAAGAATCAAAAAGAATACAAATAAATGACTTAACATTGCAACTCAAGACACTTGAAAAGTAACAACAAATGAAACCCAAACCCAGCAGACAAGAAGGGATAACAAAAATCAGGGCAGAAATTAGTGAATTCAGACAAAGAAAACAATACTAAGAATCAATAAATCCAAGAGCTGGTTCTTTGAAAATATAAATAAGATTGACAGATGCCTAGATCAGTTAACCAAAAGAAAGAAAGAGCATCTCCAAATCAACTAAATCAGAGATGAAAGGGGAAACATCACAACAGTCACCAGAAAGATACAGAACATTATAAGGGAATACTTTAAAAACCTATATGCTACTGAATTTGAAGACCTTAAAGAAATGGATAGATATCTAAAGGCATGGGAACCACCAAAATTATTATGATCTCTTAACAGCTTATATTTATGTTTAGTTACACTCTATCACAGTTGAGATCAAACAGTTATGTAACAGAGTCTCTATTCATTGATGTCCCTTGTCCTA
Source organism: Nannospalax galili (assembly GCF_000622305.1). Classification (NCBI taxonomy): domain Eukaryota; kingdom Metazoa; phylum Chordata; class Mammalia; order Rodentia; family Spalacidae; genus Nannospalax; species Nannospalax galili. The sequence goes on from NW_008360306.1 coordinate 1,785,315, forward strand.
AATACTACATGCTGTGAGAATACGGCTTATGTCCATTTTGTTTGTTCCATACTCCTAGGAACTAATACAATTTCTGCCAAGGATGGATAGATGGATGGATGGATGGATGGATGGATGGATGGATGGACAGCTACTCAGAGAGATGTGCAAAGATTTTTATTAAAAATCACACTAGGGGGCTAGAGAGATGGCTCAGCAGTTGAGAGTGCTGATTGCTCTTTCAGAGGACCTGGGTTTGATTCCTGGCACCTACATGGTGGCAAACGGCCAAGTGTAACTTCAATTCCAGGGGATCCAATGCCCCATTCTGACCTGTGAGGGATTTGCAGTACATACTTGTACTTACATATATTCAGGCAATATACTCATATACATAAAAATAACTTTTAAAAATATTTTATTATTTTTTTGTATATGAGTATATTGCCTGCATGTATGTGAGTGCACCTGTGTCATGCAATGTCGCAGAGGTCAAAAGAGAGCTTTGGATTCCCTGAAACTGGAGTTAAGGATGGTTCATAGCCGCCATGTGGGTGCTGGGAATAGAACCCGGGTCCTCTGCAGGAACAGTCAGTGTCCTTAACCCCTGAGCCATCTCTCCAGCCCCAAATAAAATATTTTTTTAAAAAAGAAAATCACTGGCTGGACATGGTGGCACATGCCTTTAATCCCAGCACTCAGGTGGCAGAGGCAGGTGGATCTCTGTGAGTTCAAGTCCACCCTGGTTTACATAGTAAGTTCCAGGACAACTGGAGCTACAGGGAGACCCTGTCTCAAAAAGAACCGTAAAAAAAAAGTAAAAGAAAGAAAATCACATTAATCCATTATTTTAGAACTAGCCTCAATTTCAAATCCTCCAGAACACGAGTATCTTTTTATAAAGTTTTTTATTTATTTATTTTTATTTTATGTGTATGTGTGTTTTACCTGCAGGTATGTAAGTATGTAAGTGCACCCATGTCATGCAATGCCCATGAAGGTCAGAAGAGGGCTTCAGATCCCCTGGAACTGGAGTTGTAGATGGTTGTTAGCCACCATGCAAGTGCTGGGATTTGAACCTGGGTCTTCTGTAAGAGCACCCAGTGCTCCTAACTGCTGAGCCATCTCTCCAGCCTGGCTGTCTTTCTTTTTAAAGATGTATTTATTTATTTTTACTTTTTATGTGTATAAATATTTTGCCTGCATGTATGTATGTGCACCATGTGTGTGCCTGCTGCCTGTTGTAAGCTACCATGTGCATCCTGGGGACCGAACTCAGGTGCTCCTAACTGCTGAGCCATCTTTCCAGCCCATGACTATCTTTGTGATAAGAAATAACTGAAGTGGAAGCATAGCCCATTCACCTGAAATTCATGGGGTAAAACACAGTTCTTTAATCTGGTTAGCCTTAGGACTCAGCTTTATCAAAGAAACCAGCATTTTCTTACAAATATGAGACTTTTAAAGCAAATTAGGAATCAAGTGTGAATTGTTAACTATTCCTTCTCTAAACCTGCTATCATATAACTTTTTTTAATCCAACAGTATTTGACTCTTGTAAGAGTCCCTTAGGTTCTCCCAGCTGGGTTTGACTTTTCTTTGGTCATCTTCAAACTGAGGTTTATGACCCATTTTCAGCTTGTACTCCTGCTCCTGGCCAGGCCTTCTACCTGGGTCTCTGCTGTACCTTCCTCAGACTTGACACCTGTGCTCAGTGTAGCCATCTCCTCTCCTCCTTAATCCCCATGTCATGCTCAGTCCCCATCTAAGTATCGTGTCACTGACTGGCTTTCTGTGGCTGAAAATGATGATCAGTTTTTGTTTAATGCTCCCATGTTAGTCTTGGGTCTTAGAATAACATTGAAGACCCCAGCAAAGTCCTGTGTTCTTTATTTCTGGGGATGGTTTTCCAAATGTACCTTTAATTATAACTTACTACTCAATGTTCACGTTATCATTGCTTTGGCCTGGGATCCTTATTGTCAACTCATTGACTGACATTGTCTCAAAACTGAATTGAGTTATCTGAAGGGCTACGGTCATCTGATCCAACCAACATTCCCATCCCCAACAGGTGGAGAGTCCTACCTATAATAATATATAATAAATTTTACATACATATATTTGGCCTGGGGTGTTCTCAGAGGCAAAGCACTTGTCTGTCATGCACAAGGCCCAGATTTTACGCTTAACACCACCAACAAAACAAGAACAAGCAAAAAAAACCCCACACTTTGCTGAGCAACGTGGCGCACACCTCTAATCCAGCACGGGGAGGCAGAGGCAGGCAGATCTCTGTGTGATCAAGCTCAGTCTGGTCTACATGGTGAGTTCTAGGCCAGCTGGTGCTACAGGGAGACCTTTTCTCAAAAGACATTTTATATATATAAATTTAAATAATAATTAAAGGGTAATCTCTGGGGA
>NW_008360306.1:1787770-1834179 GCF_000622305.1 Nannospalax galili
GCCACCAGGTCAAGAAGGATACAACCATATCCCAGAAGCCCTGCTCTGTATTCCACAGTTGCAGCCTCCCCATCCCCTGATGAGTGTCCACAGTCCCAGTTTTCCTGACGCATATGTTCTTGCCTCTCTTTATATTTAACTCAGTTACTTTTGTACTCCTAGACAAAATAAATTGATTTTTCCCAGTCTGTAAGTTCTTTCAAACAGAAGCATTTGGAGGCTAAAGAAATATCTCAGCATTAGAGAACGCTTACTCCTCCTTCAGAGGACCTATCAGGCAGCCTTACAACCACCTGTAATTCCAAGGGATCTAACACCCTGTGGTCTCCATGAGAAATCACATACACACGATGCACATACACTCACACAGGCACACACATATACAGATAAATAAAAATAAATCTTAAAAAATAGGGGCTGGTCCAATAAACTAGTTAGGATTATTTTTTAAAAAAATAGGCTGGAGAAAAGGCTCAGTGGCTCGTAGCACTGGCTGCTCTTACAGAGGACCTGGGCTCAGTTCTCAACACCCAAATGGCAGCCAACAACCATCTATAACTCCTGTTTCAAAGGATTCAATGCCCTCTTCTAGCCTCTACGGGTGTTGCATGACATGGGTGCACTTCTATACATGCAGGCAACACATTCATATACATAAATAAAAATAAAATTTAATTCTTTAATTAAAATAAAAACAAAATAGGAACATTCTGCGTGCCTTCACTTCTGACAGGTTTGCCATGCTCAGATCTGTCCTTCAGTCATCCTTTCCACACTCCCTCTGTTGCTTTATAACCATTTCATCATCTCCAAATCTCCCTTCACCAGCATCACAGAGTGGCCTCAGTTCTGACTCCTCTGTTTGTCGAGGCAGACAAACGCTTCTTAAAGGTCCAGTATTTCACAGTGAATGTGGAGTAAACCAAGCCTGTTCTGAAACTTACAAACCAGCCAGCCGTTTGTCCTAGCGGTAGACGAAACTGACTTCACAGAATACCTTGTAATTGCTTTGGGGCCAAGTTCTCGCTTATGGTGTTTGGCTTCGTATCTGCCTTTTGAATAACTTCTCAGAAAGGCCAACATGATGCCCTGAGTACAGCAGGTACTAGACATGTGTCACTTGTTGCTAATACTAGCGAAATCATGAGGGAACCAGGGAGGCTTTGACACTGACATGCAATCATCCGTCTACGCTGTCTGTATACCAATATTAATCGTACACTAAAGAACAGAAAGGGAAACCAACACTTTAGTATGAAACCTACAAAAAGCTTTAACCTTCTGTCTGCTGTGGGCACATAGATAGTACCCTAAAAAATGGATTTTTCCCACCAGTCATCATATGTGTTGTTAATTCGCCATTCATTGTGCTGCACCTGCCTTCCTTTCATTACATGAGTACGACTGTACCCAAGAAGGCCACACCACCCCTTCCACGGACAGCTGCAGTGGCCTGTGTGCTCTCCACTTTCTTGCACTCACCTAAGTGAGCTGAAATAGAGGTATATCACTTTCCCGTTTGCTATGAAGGTGTTGAGGTCTCTCTCCTATTCTTAGTCAAAGATAAAATTCTTGCTGTGGTCTCCTTGGCCCTTCCTGGTGTGGTCCCTGTCTGCACCTGAGCCCCTTTCTTTTCCCTCTCCTTGCCTCCTGTGAACATCTATCACAGACTCGTACATGAGCAGTTATCTCTCCAATGTTTTCCTGTCCATCCTCCTCTGCTGGACTCCTCTTTATCTTCTGTTGTTGTTGTTTTAGTCTTTTGGGGAATTCTAGCTGGCCTGTAATTCACTACGTAGACCAGGCTGACCTCGATCTCACAGAGATCCACCTGCCTCTGCTTCCTGAGTGCTGGGATTTAAGGTGTGCACCACCACGCCTGTCTTTCTGTTCATCTTTTAGTCCTTAAGTCACATTCCTCCAGGGAAGGCTTTCCCCACCTCTTAAGTCACAGCCTCTATTTTTGGTTTTTGTAGAAGGGTATGTCCCCACTCTACTGTTCCCACCATAGTCACAGATTCACATTTGTCTGTTTTTTGTTTACTGGTTTGTTTGTTTTTTTTCTGGACTGGAGAGCAGGCTCAGTGGTTAAGAGTGCATGCTGCTCTTGCAGAGGACCCAAATTCGGTTCTCAGCAGCACATCAGACGCCTGACAGCTGACTGTGATTTTAACTCCAAAATCCTCTCTTCTGGCCTCCCTGAACACTACACTCACATGCTCAAACACACTCATATATACATACATTTATAGATGATGATAGATAGATGATAGATAGATAGATAGATAGATGATAGATAGATAGACAGATAGATAGATATACATCATATATATATAACCTATATAAAATATATAATTGAAAGTAAAAATAAATAAGATGGGCATGGTGGCAGGAAGATCTTGTGAATTTGAAGACAGCCTTGTCTACATAGTGAGTTCCAGGACAGCCAGGGTTGCATAGTGAGACCATGCCTCAAAAAACCAAAAGACTGACTGCTGAGGCTGAGAAGCAGGCAAGTCCTCTCTGTGGAACTGCAGCCTCCAGCTTCCATCCAGCATGGAGTACCTCATTGGCATCCAGGGCCCCGGCTACGTCCTCATCACCTCCAACAGGGGTGGCCACCAGCAATATTGTCCAGATGAAGGACAATCATGACAAGATGTTTAAGATGAGTGAAGTGAAAAAAATCTTACTTCTATGTGTTGGAGAGGTTGGAGACACCATATAGTTTGCAGAAGATATCCAGAAAAATGTGTAGCTTTATAAGATACAGAATGGATATAAATTGTTTCCCACAGCAGCAACTAATTTCACCCATCAAAACTTGGCTATCTTCGGAGTTGGACCCCGTATCATGTGACCCTCTTCCTGACTGTCTATGATGAGATGGGGGGCCAGTGCTTTACTACATGGACCACCTGGAAGCCATGGCCAAGGCTCCTTCTGCAGCTCATGACTATGGTGCCTTCCTGACTCTCAGTATCCTTGACCGATACTACACACCAACCGTCTCACGTGAGAGGGCAATGAAGCTTCTCAGGAAATGTGTGAGGAGCTCCAGAAGCACATCATCTTGAATCTGCCCACCTTCAGTATTCAGATCATTGACAAAAATGACATCCAGGATCCGGGTAACATTACCTTCTCTAAGCAGGGCTCCTAACGTAACATCCTTTCCTCCCACTTGCCAGGGACCTTTTTTTGATCGACTCGTTTAATTTTTTCCTACTCTTTTGGCATGCACTGTTGATAGATGGTTAACTCAAAATAAAGCTGAATATAGATACATTGGGGAAAAAAAACCCAAAAAAATAAAATTGAAAAAGTAGGTATCTTTCTCTGCAAACTAGGAGAAAGGCACAGCTGAAAACTGGCTCAAAAAAGAAAGATAATAGTAAGTTCTCAATAAGTATGTTTGCAGCTTCTAATTGTGTTCACAGCTCCTAAGACCATTAGGGCTATTGGGAATATTAAGCATGACTGTGAATTCCTAGGATAGACTATAATCACACAGAATACAGTATGGGGCACTGAAAAGCTGAGAATGTGTTGAGTTGCCATTCCTGGTCGTAAAATATTTATTATTTATTCATTATTGTAGTTTCTTTGTAACTAGTTCCAATTTCTAGCCAAAATTTTCACATATTGGGGCTAGAGAGATGGCTCACTGGTGAGAGCACTTGCTGCACAAGCATGAGGGTCTGAGTTCAAATCCCCAGCACTCATCTACAAAGCCAGCATGCCCATCACACCTATAAACACAGCACAGAGTGCTATCGGGGGTAGACAGGAACATTACTGGCGTTTACTGCCTGCCATCAAGCTCCAGGTTCAATGAGAGACACTGTTTCAAGGGCAGAGAGTGAGGGAACAGGACACACAGTGTCCTCCTCTGGCTTCCATATGCACATGTGCATATATACCATATATGTACAACGCCCTATGTATACACATATATACAAAAACTTCGGTATATAAAGGAAAAATCAACATGGGAATGTTTTTCAAATTTCCAATCTCTACACCAGTGTGTAGACTGTATAATTAAGTACATTCAGCAAGTTTCAATTAGTGACAATTCTGTAAATGTAAGAAATGAGTTCCAAACAGCATTGATTATAAATTAATGAGCAATTAATAACACTTTCTAATTCCATTTGTGCTTTCTCCCTTCTCCCCTCTTCTCCCTTCCCTCTCCTCCCCTCCCCTCCTCTTCCCTTCCCTCTCCTCCCCTCCCTCCCCTCTCCTGTGTCCTGTTCTCTGATACTGAAGGATAGAACCCAAGTCTCACACACAATGGTCAAATGCGCTCCAACCAAGCTGTAGCTCTACTGTTCTCTTTTCATAAACATTGACAGTTTGGTATTTTTTTATAGGTTAGAATATAGTTCAGTAACAGAGTTTGCACTAGGCCCTGGGTTCAGTCCCCAACACACAAAAATATTTTTTTTTTTTTGTAAAATCCCATCACAAGTTGACATTCCTCATTGGTTACTTTCTCTGCATCCTCTGGCTCCTCAGCTGAGGTTGTATAGATGTTTGCTTAAAACACCATCTTTTCAGCTGGGCGTGGTAGCACATGCCTTTAATCCCAGCACTTGGGAGGCAGAAGCAAGTGGATCTCTGTGAGATAGAGACCAGCCTGGTCTACATAGGCCAGCTGGAGGTACAGGGAGACCCTGTTTCAAAAAGACCACCAAAAAAAAAATCCACTTTTCAAATATAGCCTCTTTGACTTTTACTATAATAATGAATTTTTGCATCAACTTTTAATTTGCTATCATCAAAACACAGACTTAATGTTAAAATTATTTTATTTTAATAAAAAATAAAATATGGAGTGGGAAGGGGAGAGAAAAATAAAATAAAATAAAATATTTTGTGCTGGCAAGATGGCTCAGCAGTTAAGAGCACTGATTGCTCTTGCAGAGGACCCGATTAGATTCCCAGCACCCACATGGTGGCTAACAACCATCCATAACTCCAGTTCCCAGGGAATTCGATACCTTCTTCTGATCTCCGAGCATTGCACGACACTGGTGCACTAACACACATGCAGGCAATACACTCATACACATAAAATAAAAATAATAAAAATAAAATATTAAAATATATATTTTTTTTCGTGTTTTTGAGACAGTGTCTCCCTGTAGTCCCAGCTGGCCTAGAACTCTCTATGTGGACCAAGCTGGCCTCAAACTCACAGAGATCTGCCTGCCTCTGCCTCCCAAGTGCTGAGACTAAAGGCATGTGTCATCATGCCCAGCTAAAAATATATTTTAAAAGCTAATCTGTACCTCCTAAGTCAATAATTACTTTAAGATGCCTCTGGTGGGGAGGAGCTGGAGAGATGGTTCAGCAGCTAAGACCACTGGCTGCTCTTGCAGAGGACCTGGGTTCAATTCTCAGCCACATAATGGCTGACAACCGTTCATAACTCCAGTTCCAGGGCATCTGTCGCCCTTTCTGACCTCTGCAGGTATTGTATGACACCGTGCACCTATCTACTTGAAGGCATTATACTCACACACATAAAAAAATAATAAAATATTTTTAAATGCCTCTGTGGAAGCCTGCAGACTTGAAAACTATAATGGGTATATTTTATATCATAGGTCCTGTTATTTTAGTGCATATAAAATTATTTTAGCTGGAAAGATGGCTAAAATAAGAGCACGTACTATTCTTCCAGAGGGCCTGAGTTCGATTCCCAGAACCCACATCAGGAGGCTAACAACTGCCTGTAATTCCAGCTCCAGGGCATCTGACACCTCTACCCTCTGTGGGTTCCAGTATTAATGTGTACATATATAGACACACATCTATGCACGTGATTAAAAATAAAATGAAAAAAATTTAACCTGCATCCCTTTTCCCTACACTTTGGCTTTAGGAATCTGGGTGTGGAGCTTTTTGCATCAGTAAGTTATGGCTATTTGAAATAAAGTTTTTTTGAAAAATCATTTTTAAAAGCCTCAAATAGAGGAATTTCTTTAATTGGTTGTATTTAGGAAAATGAGCCGGAGTTTTTCTATAAAATTATAACCTTGTGATATCAGTGAGTGAATTCTAATCTCCTGCTGTAAAACCACCACTGCAGATTCATTCATTGGTCTGCACCCATAACAAACCAGGCATTCAGAACAGGATGTTTACACCAGCAATGTGTCACACTGTTAAAACCCAAAGTGGATGATCTTTTGTTTGTTTGTTTGTTTGTTTGCTTGCTTGTTTTTGAGACAGGATCTCACTGTATAGCACCTACTGGCCTGGAATTTGATTTGTAGACCAGGCCAGCCTCAAACGCAAAGAGATTTGCCTGCCTCTGCCTCCAGAGTACTGGGATTAAAGGTGTGTGCCATCACACCTCACCTCCAAATTTGATGACCTTTGTATTTATTATTTTGAAAATTTTAAGAAAATTGGTTCTAAATTTCTTCAATAAATTGAGAGAAAAAGCACCATTTGGGTGATTCGTGACTTTTCTGTGTGATTTCAGTGAATGTGAACAGTGAGTATGAAGACTGAGACAGGACACCATTCATAGATACACCTCACAAACATACACATTGCACATTTATGTGTAGTGCTTGTAACTTGTTTGGGAGGGGATACATGTGCACGTGTGTGTGTGTGTGTGTGTGTGTGTGTGTGTGTGCGCGCGCGCGTGCACTCACCTATGTGGCTGTCTGTGTGGAGGCCAGAGATCAATACTGGGTGTCTTCCTCAATCACGTCCACTTTTTCTTGAGCCAGCATCTTTCGCTGAACTTGGAGCTTGATGTTTTATTTAGGCTGACTGGTCAGCAAGCCCCAGGATTCCTCCTGCCTTCACCCCCCACAGCACTGCAGTTACAAGCACACAGCACCACATCCCGCTTTCCAGTGGCTACTCAGGACCCTCATTCTTACATACCTCACCCTCTGAGGCATCTCCCCAGTCCAACTCATCCTTTTTTACTTTGCATTTATTTTTTATTTTTATTTTTATGTTTATGTGCCTATGTGAGTTTGTGTGCACCATGTATATGCAGGAACTCCCAGAGGCAAGAAGAGGGCATCAGATCCCCTGGAACAGAAGTTAGAGATGGTTGTGAGCCACCATGTGGGTGCTGAGAACAGAACCCAGGTCCTCTGCAAGAGCAGCCAGTACTCCTAACCATGGAGCCATCTCCCTAGCCCAACTGTCTGGTTCTTCAATGGTCATTTCATTATAGGCTTCATCCTATGTATTAAACTGATTCTCCATTGTTGGACATCTACAAGGAGAAGCCCAAATAGGTATTTTGTAAATTAGCCTTTCTTTCTGACTGTGTATATTTTGTTGAAGCCTGACCCTTTTTTTGTATTATAATTTGTACATGTTGTACAGCAAGAAATAAAAAGAAAGCCAGGCGTGGTGGCACGCGCCTTTAATCCCAGCCTGCAGGAGGCAGAGGCAGGTGGATCTCTGTCTGCATAGCCAGTGCCAGGCCAGCTGGGGCTACAGGAAGACCCTGTCTCAAAAAGACAAAAATAAATAAATAAAATGAAACTGTTCCCATAAAATCAAAGTGGAATGGCTCAGTAACCTGCCAATCAGAGTATCTGTAAACTGTGATGCTGAACTGTGAGTATGGTATGTTGGAAATCTGATCCAGTATTTAAGTTCCAGGACTCAACATCACCAATTCTTTTTATCTTTCTTCTTCTCTCTTAATACAGGCCACAAATGCTCACACTAATGAGGTGGTGGCAGTTAAGAAAATGTCCTACAGTGGGAAGCAGACCCATGAGGTGAGAGAAGAGCCACATGTACCTAAGCTGACATGGGAGATTAGGATGATGTTAACTTTACCTAAATTCTGGTGTTCTGAAGAGCAGAGTTGGGAAACAGTGGTTGACAGTATTGCCATGTACATTTCAAAATCAGCAGAAGACAGGATTCTAAAATCCTTACCACAGAGAAATTATAAATATTTGAGATGATGGATATGGAAACACCATCTCAGATAATTATACAACATAACCATATATGGTATCAACACACATACAGTACCCATAAATACACATGATTATAAATGTGTCAATTAAAAACAGAGCACAGCTTTCAGAAAAGAAATTCATAAAAAGTTCTTTAAACATTAAAAAAAAAGGTAACTGAGTGTAATGGTACTCGTCTTCAATGAAGCACTTGGGAGGCAGAGTCAGAGGCAGGCAGGTCTTTGTGGTTCAAGGACAGCCTCAGCTACACAGCAAGGTCCTGTCTCAAATAAAACAAAACAAAACAACCAATTATTTAAAAATATCAGAATCACAATGTTTTTCTTCCTCTGGGACATAAAGAAAAGTTCCTACCTTAGTGAACTATTTCCAGAATAGAATATGGATGTATGTAGTGGTTTTATTTTGGTATCTTTGATGAGAGATTTGCACTTAAACATACTTAGACTGAAGAAATAATACAAGGTATATAGCTTATTCATTTAACATTGACCTCATGTCCATTTAACATGGTAAAAGAACATGCGTGTATCTATATCTATATATACGCTTGATAAATACTGTTTGCACTTTAAAAATGAGACTGTTTTTCTGACTTCTATAGAAATGGCAAGATATTCTTAAAGAAGTTAAATTTTTGCAGCAGCTGAAGCACCCTAATACCATTGAGTACAAAGGCTGTTATTTAAAAGAGCACACTGCATGGGTAAGTCAGAGCATCGCTCTTCTCTTTTTTGTATTAAATGTTATTTTATTTTATTTGTTTATTTATTTGGTCTTTTTTGAGACAGGGTCTCCCAGGCCCCAGCTGGCCTGGAACTCACTATGTAGACCAGGCTGACCTTGAACTCACAGAGATCTGCCTGCCTCTGCCTCCTGAGTGCTGGGATTAAAGGTGTGCATTACTACGCCCAGCTATTTTTAATTTTTTATGTGTGTGAATGTTTTGCCTCCATGTATGTAACTGCACCACATGTGTGCAATGCCTTGCAGAGGCCAGAAGATGGTGTCAGGTCCCCTGGAACTGGAGTTGTAGATGGTTATTAGCTGCCATGTGGGAGCTGGAAATCGAATCTGGGTCCTTTGGAAGAACAGCAAGTGTTCTTGCCCACTGAGCCACCTCTCTAGTCCTATTCAATACTTTTTATATTTATTTGCACTATAAAATTATGAATCCCATTTCTGTCCCATTGACTTTTATTATTGACATTTAATACTTGTTAGTGCTTCTATGGTACACATTCCATAAGACTAACTATGGTGTCTAGCCTACTGGAAACTTTATTCTGAAAACATTTAGCAAAGACAGTAAAAAGTTAATATCATCTTGTAAAAGCAAAACTCAAGCCCCTTGAGTATCATCCTAGATTTTTTAAAAAATTTATTACATTTATTTTATGTGTGCACATGTACCACAGAGTATATGTGGAGGTCAGAGGACAACTCACAGGGGTCAGTTCTCTCCTTCCACCGTGTGGGTCCTGGGCAAATCAAACTCATATTGTCAGGTTTAACTGCACCTTTACCTGTTGAGCCATCTTGGAGGCCATGTTCCTAGAATTCTCATCATTGTTATTTTTCATCCCTCTTTCCATTCCATTTGACCAAAGATTTGGGATTGCACTTGATGCTACCTCTACTATGTACTTTTACTAAACAGCACTGTTGTGTGATTGACTGAAATGGTCTTTTGTACTACTCAGTCTTGGTATATTTTATGTCACTGTGATACCGTTTAAGGCTGACATGTTACATACCATTTAGAACATAAAAGTGTTAAACTTTGTAGTTTATTAGGCTGAACATCTTAACTTAAGTTTGTTCTAACTATCATTGATTAAGTGCTTATCGTGTACCAAGTTCTTTCTGGTATGTGATCTTTAATGGGAAATGGAAGTTTTGAAATATTGGGGGGGTTTACTTATTATTGTTTTATGTGTATGACTATATTGCCTGTATGAACGTAAGTGTACTGATGTTGTACAATGCCCACAGAGGTCAGAAGAGGGCATTGGATTACCCTGGAACTGGAGCGATGGATGGTTGTTAACTGCCATGTAGGTGCTGGGAATCGAACACAGGTCCCCTGAAAGAGCAGCCAGTGCTCTTAACCTCTTAACCATCTCTCCAGCCCCATATTTTTTATTTTTAATTATGTGTATGTGTGTGTACCTGCATGAGTTTATGTGCACCATGTGTGGGCAGTTGTCCTCAGAGGCCGGAGAATGTCAGACCCCCTGGTGTTGGGAACTAAGCTCAGGTCCTCTGCAAGACCAGTGAGTGCTCTTAACCACTAAGCCATCTCTCCAGCCCTGAAACTTTTGTCCCAAATAGTATATTTAAGCATTTCTGTTCAAGCAATTTGTATGTGTGTGTGTGTGTGTGTGTGTGTGTGTGTGTGTGTGTGTGTGTGTGTAGCTGAAAACTGGATGTCTTCCTCAGTCTCTCTCCACCCTGAATTTTGAGACAGAACCAATTGGCTAGACTGGCTGGCCAGTTAAGTTGAGAGATCCTTCTGTCTCCATCTTCCCAGCACTGGGTTTATAGACACCACTACCATGCCAAGTGAAAATATGGGGACAGAATTCAAGTCTTCATGCTTGCAAGGCAAGCACTTTACCCACTGAACCATCCCTTCAATCCCCTACCAACTCTTAAGCTATCTAGAACTATTGTTTTCCTTCCAAACAGAAAAAATTAATCAGAAATTAAACAGAAGAAATTAAGCATCTTATCTGGAAATCAGTTGGTCTCCACAGTCTCAGCAGACAGGTGACTCTAGAAAGAGATTTCACTCAAGCAGGATAAATGCTACAAAAGCCAAGAGCAAACCCTTGGAGCTCTTCCTCGAAGCCTGTTTAACTCTTAGGTTACATGGAGTGCTCATAAGCTTGGTTACCTGGTTTCCATCTACAACTGGTTTGACAGACTAATTAGAAGCTGCTCTTAGGAACTGAGATGCAAGATGCATACAGATGAACAGGAACAAGCATAATCTGGCCACAAGGAAGATGTGAAGATAACTAGAAGCAGATCTGCTCAGTTAAAGACAGAGCAGCTAGAGCTGCCCAGTGTCCTAGCCGAGTGTCAGGAGCCAGCAGGCAGGTCAGGGCCTTTGTGCCATGTACTAAGAAAAGAGCATTTGTTTTTTTTTTTGTTGTTGTTGTTTGGTTTTTGTTTTTGTTTTTGGTGCATGCTCAAACTTTATTTATAATAGAGATATTCAAAAGTTGAGCACTTACAAATTTGAAACATTGTTAATCAGTGCTTCAGTGCTGTCTTAAAAGTTCCATGCCACTTCACCCATTGACTTCTTAAATTCTTTTTTTTCCTTAGTAAAAGCAAAGATTTTAACATATGTTATGGAACAATCTCTACACTGAATTATTTACATGTATTAATTCATTATATAATCACTCTGAAAGATAATAGCAAGCTAGATCTAGTACTTGTAGTCTTATCTATAATTCTGTAAAGATTCTGTTGGAAAAGAGAAGTTGGTCCTAAAATATTAGTTCTCGTATCTTGAGATACTTCTTTTCTGATAAGATCCTGTTTCCTTTTTTTTTTTTTTTTTTTTCTCCCTTTTAACTCCTCCCATATCTCCCCGCCATTTTTTTTCTGATAACTTCATGTGCTCTTTCTTCTTCCTTGATTTATTTATTTTTATGGGGCTTTTGGCTACTCTAACATTCCCCCCTCTGAAGAGGTAACCCTAAAATCTTTTAAGGATTAGATATAAGCTTCCAAATACTTTCAACATATTTGGCCTTTGGAACAGAGTATGTTGTTAACAGGCTCAAGGACATGTTGACTTTTAGCCAAGAAACTGGCAACTTTTCTTTGGTTTTTTTTTTTTACCCTAACTGCCTAACCAGTTCCTACCTCCTGTTCTTATCACTATCCTTTGAAGAGGTTACCCAACTTGCGGATAGGGAATCAGGACGCAGACCGCTCTGGTACTTCTTTTCTGATAAGATCCTCTGTTTCTTTCTTTTTTCATATATTCTTTCTTCTTTTAATATTTTATTTTATTTTGTATATGAGTGTATTGCCTATATGCATGTGAGTATACCTGTGTCATGCAATGCTGCAGAGGTCAGAAGAGGGCTTTGGATTCCCCTAAAACTGGAGTTAAGGATGGTTTGTAGCCACCATGTGGGTGCTGGGAATCAAACCCAGGTCCTCTGCAAGAGTAGTCAGTGCTCTTAACCGCTGAGCCATCTCTCCAGACCCTCTTTCTTCTTCTTTTATTTATTTATTTATTTTATGGGGCTTTTGGCTACTCTAACATTCCCCCCCCCCCAAAGAGGTAACCCTAAAAATCTTTTAAGGATTAGATAAAAGCTCCCAAATACTTTCGACACTTTTGGCCTTTGGAACGGAGTATGTTGCTAAGAGACCCAAGGACATTGTGAGTTTTAGCCAAGAAATTGGCTACTTTTCTTTGGGGTCTTTTTACCCTAACTGCCTAGCCAATTCCTACCTCCTATTCTTATCATCCTCTGAAGAGGTTACCCAACTTGCGGATAGGGAATCAGGACGCAGACCGCTCTGGCTTCTTCCATACTGAACTGGGACGCAGGGTGAGGCAGTTGGAGAACCCCTTCAGTGGGTCTATCTAAAAGACTCCCAAATTGCATAACTCTTATCTGTACGGGGGAAAAAAAAGTCCTTGACTGGTGAATAGGAATGTGAAGGAGAAGTAAAGGCAAGAGTAATTAGCATTACAAGTTCTAGACAGGGAACTAGAAAAAAGTCAGAACAGGGCAATTTTCAAATGTTCATATGAGAGTCCATTGGAATTTCTTGACAATGGCTTCCAAAAGCATCCCTCTGTTGGGAACATTTGTAACAATGCTGGGGTTTATAGCATGCAATTCTTAGAAAATAAAAACACAAACGTATTCATCCTGTTCAGTTTTAAAGCTGTGTACAATGTGTCCCAACTTCTGGTGATTCAACTCTCAGTTCTGTGACTTCACAGTGGTGTGCAGCTGATACAGGAAGAAACTGTAGTCACATTTTGAATTTTCATCTTTTTCTGGGTTGACATGTGCGGTACAGGCCTCTCTGGCAATGCTGGGCAGTAGCAGCAGCTGCAGCTCGCTGTTTGCCTCATGGCCATACAATCAAGAACTGGAACTCTACAGAACATTAGGGTTCTCCACCCAGTAAGCCCCAGGGATCTGCCTGTCTCTGCCTCCCAGGGGCTAGAATTACAAGCACGTACTACCATGCCAGGATATTTTTATGTGGACTCTGTGGATTGAACTTAGGTCCTCATATTTGCAAGGCAAACACTTTACCAAGTGAGCTATCCCCTCAGCCCCTCTAGTAAATATTTTTGAGATATGAATTAAAATCTCCAGTATCACTCAGATTCAAGGTAATGTCACATCTTTAGACTGAGTCCTACAAAGATATATTTGTTTCTTGTGTCAAGCTTTGAGAATGTGAAACCAAAGATTGGTTCCTGACTGAGGTCCTCCTCTTTCCTTTTGGTGCTGGATACTGAACCCAAGGCTTTGCATGAGATTTATTTTCTTTAGCCTATATTTACCAACACAGATTTTACTGGCTTTTGTATTTCTTGACAGTTTCTAAATTATAATTTTTAACTTAGAGTAAAACCTAGCCACTTAAAACCCTTTATAAAGCAGGACAATGTAGAAAGTAGTAAACAGGCCAGGAGTGGTGGCACACGCCTTTAATCCCAGCACTTGGAAGGCAGAGGCAGACGAATCTCTGTGAGTTCGAGGCCAGACTGGTCTACATAGTGAGTTCCAGGCCAGCTGGGGCTATAGGAAGACCCTGTCTCAAAATGACAAGAAAGAAAGGAAGAAAGGAAGAAAGAAAGAAAGAAAGAAAGAAAGAAAGAAAGAAAGAAGGAAGGAAGGAAGGAAGGAAGGAAGGAAGGAAGGAAGAAAGAAAGAAAGAAAGAAAGAAAGAAAGAAAGAAAGAAAGAAAGAAAGAAAAAGAAAGAAGGGAGGGAGGGAGGGAGGGAACAGGTGGGAACTGGCACTCTCAGCTTGACCATCCCCACAGTGAAAATTTCCATATCCAATCATATTCAAGTGAGAGATAACAGAAACTGAAATGTGGAAAATTATAAAATTCATATCAGGTAATTAAATAGGACAGGTTTGGGTGAGGCAGAATGTCTATCCTCCTAATATTCTTAGTACCTTCATTGGTTGGTTGGTTGGCTGGTTAGCTGACTGATTGATTAGCTGGTTAGCTGGCTGGCTTGTTGGTTGGTTGGTTGTCTGGCTGGTTGGTTGACTGGCTGTTTGGTTGGTTGGTTGGTTGGTTGGCTGGTTGGTTGGTTGACTGGCTGTTTGGTTGGTTGGTTGGTTGGCTGGTTGGTTGGCTGGCTGGTTGGTTGGTTGGTTGTCTGGCTGGTTGGCTGGTTGGTTGGCTGGCTGGCTGGTTGGTTGGTTGGTTGTCTGGCTGGTTGGCTGGCTGGTTGTCTGGCTGGTTGGTTGATTGGTTGGCTGGTTGACTGGCTCATTGGTTGGTTGATTTGAGGAACTTCTTACTAACTTTTTGTTCTGATTTTTTTTTAATCTGTTACAGTTGGTGATGGAGTACTGCTTAGGCTCAGCCTCTGACTTGTTAGAAGGTAAGAATGAAAGCTCTGTGCCCTCCTTCCTATTTTACCTCAATTAGAATGTTATCTGTGGGACTGGAGAAATGATTCAGCAGTTAAGAGTGTGTACTGCTCTTGTAAAGAACCTGAGTTTGGTGCCCAGCACCCAGAGCAGGAAGCTCAGTCACCTGTAAACCCAGCTCCAGAGGAACCAGTGCTCTCTTTTGGCCTCTATAGGCACCAGCACTCAGGTGCATATACCCACACAGACATAGATACATAGCCAAACACACAATTAAAAAATTAAAAAAGAATGTTATCTACTTGTAGACAGGGTACAGCTTGGGCTTCTAATGATAATAAAGGTTGTGTGGGTAAGCTGTGCAGATATCACCTCTGCAGTGTTACTGACATATCTGGGTAGGGTTCACAGTCCTGTTTGTGCTGAGTTCATGGTTATCCAGGGATCCAGGGCAGGTACTGCTGAAATGTTTAGTTAATGTGATGTATTTATGTAGCCAAAAGCATCAAATTTCATGTATATATGAGAGAGATGGAGGTACTGTCAACCTGTATTGATATTTAACACTTTCCAGTATCAGACTGACCCAACACTCCTCTACCAGTGCTGTTGGAACTAGTGGCAATGGTTAAAACTTACATTTAAAAATGTCTGCTATCATCCGTGATCTCTGAGTAGAAATTACTTCTTAGCCTCCTAGCCTCCTTCCCAAATAATGAAAGCCTGCAGTTAGAGGGGTAATTATAGGTGGTTTCATAGTAGAGAATAGTGTGACCCAGCACACTGCATGCATTTAACCTGTCATGAGGGACTGACAGATCAGGGCCCGGTCCAGCAGAATCAGTGTAGCATTGACTCATAACTGACCATAATTTAACACTGCATCGCTTCATGAATGTCAGGTCTGTTCTATTCTGTTTCATTATTGTGCACTTGGTTTCTCATTTATTGTTGTGCTATATAAGATGTGTATGCCACGTATTTAGGTGGGTGTGTCTCAAGTTGTCTTTGATAAAGCATATGGAACTTTGTGGCATTGTGACATTGGATGGCCCCATGGATCATCCCTCCTGACCCCCTCTCCTCTCTCCCCAGTTCATAAGAAACCACTTCAGGAAGTAGAGATTGCTGCCATCACTCATGGTGCCTTGCAGGGGCTGGCCTACCTCCACTTCCATTCACTGATTCACAGGTAAGACTGGACCCCAGCTTCATTTCCATTGCAGTTTCCTGGCTCTGTAGTCCTGAGACCTTGGATACTAGTTCATGCTCCAGCTTTCAGACCACCTGAGCATTTACAGGAAGCAAACTGATAGTTCCCACCTTGTCCATCGTTCTAGACGATATCATCACTGTTCTGAATTGGAGGCCGTTTGCTTGTTGTTGGGGGAGGGATTGTTTGTTGTGATTTTTGTTTTGTATTTTTTTTCCCTCAAGACAGGGTCTCACTATGCAGCCCAGGCTATCCTGGAGCTTACTATGTAGTCAGGCTGTCACTGGGTATCTCAAGCAGATCTCCCACTTACCCTGCCTCAGCCTCAAAGTGCTGGTATTAATGGTGTGCACCCCATGCCTGACTTCATTTGTAGGTAGCTGTTCTCTAGGCTGAGGTGCAGGAAAATTTTAAGAAGGCCCCAGTGACTCTCTGCTTCTATGTCAAGAACAGAAGAAAATCAACCTTCCTTGCACATAATTATTGCCTTCCCTATTGCAAGGAGCATGTTTATCTTATAAAAAATAGATGCCGCCTCATTACTTAAAATATTTCACATTCCTAAAATCCACATAAATATATGCTTAGGAAGGTACTCGCTTTGTGTTGATGGGTAAAGAAACTGGGGCTTAGAAAGGTGTAAATAACCCACCTGTAATTTTACAGCACTTAATAGAGCAAGGATTGAAAGTCGAATTTCCTAACCCAGTTATCTCGGGATTTCTTCTACTTCATTTTCCTCCTCTTTCTGGGAGAGGGGCATGCTAGAACCTGCAATTGTTCTACCTCTGTGCTGCATCCCAGCCTCTAAATGCTGTTTTTTGCACCATACTCCCCTCTCCTCCCTCTGTCCTCCGTCTGGCCACTTCTAAAGGAAACCCTGTCACCAGGCTTCCCCTCTCCCAGCACATATCTGTTAGCTGTTGCTTTCATCAGTAGTAGCAGGATGTCAGGTCCCCACGAAGGACTGAAGCGCTCACACATAAAAAGAAGCATTTGGCATTTACCAGGAAGAAGTGAAACCACTTGGTTGCGGTTCCTCCTTTGGCTTCTGCTTCAGTCACGGTAGAGGCTCTGTTACCGGTGACTGCTGCTAGGAGAGCAGAGCTTCCCTAAGACACACACACCCAGCCTTGCCTGGAATTTGACTGACGGATAAAGATGAGGAGTGATAAACTAGGGTGTATGTAGCTCCCTAGTGCAGCATTTGCCCAGCATACACAAGGCCATGGCTTCCCTCTCCAGCTCCACCAAAAGATAAAGCAAGCAGGCAAAGAATGGACCCAATCATGTCTGGGAACTATTGATTAAATACATTTAGCATAGTATCAATGAATTTAACAACTTTTTAAAATGTGTTCCTTTGGAACTAGGGTATCATGGCTGAATGCAATGTAATTTTGCTGGCTTTTATCTGAAACCCCAGTTTAGTTTTGTGTGTGTGCTTATTACTGTAATCCACATATTCTTTATAAAAGAAGTTAAGCAGACAAAAAAATTTAAAGAATGTTATATAAGTTCAAAAGTGAATACTGAGCCAGGCTTGGTGGCACACACCTTTAACTCAGCGCTCAGCAGGGAGAGGCAGGCAGATCTCTTGTGAGTTTGAGGCTAGCCTGGTCTACATAGCAAAAATAAATAAAAAGGAATACCATAACCAGGCATGGCAACACAACCCTATAGTCCCAGAACTTGGGAAGTAGAGGCAGGAGGGTCAGAAGGTCAAGGCTGCATGTGACCCAGTCTTAAAGCAAAACGTGAAAACCATGTCTCAGCTTTTTGTTGTTTTGAGGGACATTTCAGTCTTCCACTTAAAAAGAGAGACAGATAAAAGCTTGTGTTATAAAGAGATGTAAATAACACTTTTTCTTTAGTTCTCTCTGCCAATCCCCAATGCCGTCATAAGGAAGAAACTACATTTTCAAGGGACGTTTGTGCAAAGGTTTTGGAAGCATTTCACCTGACCGCTTTCACCTTGCCATGTTCTTGGCTTTGTCTTTCCACAGCCCATCCACTTGGTTCTTATTCCTCATTACACCTCATATCTTAAAATATATATATAAGGGGGACATCCACATCTTCCCCTTCTAAATCACCGCAGTGAAGGATGCGTTCTGTTCAATCATATTTTCCAAACATTTTGCTGCATAGAAGATCTAATATCTTTAGTAACAAACCAGTTGTGATTCATTATAATAATACATTGAAATGTAATTTCCTAACCCCTAATCCTTGTCTGTTTTGGTCTTTCAGGATCTTCTTTTTACTGTACAGTGTTATTTTTTCAAATAACACCTCCTATATAATATGTTCCTCCTATGCCTTAGAGTTGCAGTTACAGTTAAACACAGGAAGGGTCACAGGCAAGAGAGCAAAGGTATGTGTGTAGCTGAGGATTGTTGGTTAGGGCGACAATACAGACAGCTTGGATTTGTTCAGGTGCCAAAAATGTCACATAAGTTGGAAGGGGAAAAAAGGCTGTTACAATAGGACACTAATTTTCCCAGCACAAGGACTATTGCTGGTAGCTGGGTTAAGCATTTAAGAACAGGCCTTGTAAAGATAGCAGCCTAAGGGCCCTCTTTGACTACCGTGGCTGCCTTTCCCTCCATGTACCCCCTCCCTCTGAATACAGCTCTACCTAGCAGTAATTACACCCAGGAATCCGGGTTCCCTTACAACACGCAGTAACTTTTAAGTCCCCTTCTGGCCAGCTGAGCAACATTTGTTTGTCTTCTTTAATAAACTTTTTATCTTATTAATTGCATGCTCTGACCTATTCCATAATCAGAATTGAAAAGTAATTTTCTAATCCTCTTCCTTTCCTCCTCCTATAGGGATATTAAAGCAGGAAATATTCTCCTAACAGAGCCAGGCCAGGTGAAGCTAGCTGACTTTGGATCTGCCTCTATGGCTTCTCCTGCCAACTCTTTTGTGGGCACGCCTTACTGGTATGTACACTTAGAAGGTGTAATGATGTAGGCTTAAATATGCAAATGAGGTTGGGCATGGTGGCGCATGCCTTTAGTCCCAGCACTTGGGAGGCAGAGACAGGTGGATCTCTGTGAGTTCAAGTCCAGCCTGGTCTACATAAGAAGTTCCAGGCCAGCTGGGGCTACAGGGAGACCCTGTCTCAAAAAAGGCCAAATAATAATAATAATAATAATAATGATGATGATGATGATGATGATGATGTAAATGAGCAGGACAGACACTTGGTATCATTGTTTTTTGTTTTGTTTTGTTTTGTTTTGTTTTATCGTCCTAGGGATGGAACCTGAGGCATTAGAATGCTAGGCAAGTGCTCTACCACTGAACTGCATCCCCAGCCTTCTTTATTTTGAGATGTGGTCTCACTGAGTTATCTAGATTGGCTTTAAATTCATTCTGTAGCTCAGGCAGGCCTTCAATTTATAACCCTCCTACCTCAACCTTTGGAGGAATTAAGGTTACAAGCCTGTACCACCAAGCTGGCCTGGTTTTATCTCTTAACATGTGTTCCCCATCTGCCCCTAAATGAAATTTTATTTGAGAAGGTTAGAAAACTCATTAGCTGGGGGCTGGAGAGATGGCTCATCAGCTAAGAACACTGCCTGTTCTTGCAGAAGATCCAGGTTCAAAACCCAGCACCCACGTAGCAGCTAACAACTGTCTGTAACTCCAGTTCCAGGGGATCTGAGCCTCTCCTGTTCTCTGCGGGCATTGCAGGACACAGGTGCACTCACCCACATGCAGGCATACACATAAAATAATAAAATATTTTTTTAAAAAAAGAAAACTCGTTAGCCAAAATATAATAATAAAAACAATAATAATCCAAAAAAGAAGGAGAAACACTTGATTTAGAATAAAACTTAGAATGACCTTAAATTGCTCAAGTAAGATGCTGACTTTGGGTCTGCTTTGTGTGTTAACAACAGTGCTACCAACCGTTGAGAAGTTAGCTTTAGGTTTCGCTTGAGGTCGCTTTTGAACTGTTCCCTGGAGGCTCAGTGTCCAGGCAAGGGACAAGAGAGCTTCCTCAGCTTTCTCTGGCTGGCTACCAGAGAGGAATAGAAGAAATCCAAGTTCCTGACTCTACCAAGCTCCCTGACACATCATCTGCCTTGACCCCGACTGACTTAAAGTTGTTCTCCTACATTCATATTTGTTTCCTAACTATCACCAACACATCATAATGTAGCTTTGAGAAACTTATATGCTGGAAAATTACCCACTAATACCAGCTGCTGTTTGACTTCGCCTCTCCTCATAAGACAGAGTTTACCAGCTGGTGCTGACACATAATAATAGAATATAGCATATCAAACTCAGGACCCTTCCCTTCCTGTGAAACTGTATCCCAGACAAACAAATAGTGACACTTATAACCAGAGCCCGTGTTCTGTAAGTTGCAGTGTCTTTGGGATAGTTGATAACTTTACTTTATGTCACCCCATCAGATATTTTTCTGTTTTTAAAGTAATTCTTTGTTTGTGCTGGCTACATGTCAATCCTTTGCAAGTCTCTGCGAGGTAACAATGACAGGTCTCTCCATTTTATAGAGGAAGAACCTGGTGTACATATAGGTAACTGATCCAAAAAACAAGCCCAGAGTGCAGAGGAGAACCAGGATCTATTGAGAATAACATACTGTTCCTAAAAATGGGTTATGTAAGGAAACATCTGTCACAAAAAAAAAATTCTTTTTTTAAATCAATTTTTTTCAGTTGGTATACAAAACAGTGGATTCCATCATGCCCCTTTCCTACCTCTATGCCATATAGTGTCCTTTGCTTAGAATCACCCCCTCATCCTCTCCCATGTTACCTCCCCCTGGTCCCCTTCCCCCCACAAATAGTCCCCTTTCTGCTTTCATGACACGCACACACACACACACACACACACATACACACACACGTGCACACACACACACACACACAGGAGAGGCTGGCTTATTTCACTTAATGTGATGATCTCTGGTTCCATCCATTTGCCTACAAATGACATGATTTCATTCTTCTTCACAGCTGACTAATCTTCCATTGTGCATATCCACCACGCTTTCTTTATCCATTCATCTATGAGCATCTGGGCTACTTTATGTCTCAGCTTTGTGAACAATACTACAACAAACATTAAAAATTTGAAATGTCCTTAAATTTGCTCTACTGAATTCCTTTATAACGGGAATTTTATTCTTACCTGGCAACTTGAGTTCTGTGGTTGTGTTTGGTAGGATGGCTCCTGAGGTGATCTTAGCCATGGACGAAGGACAGTATGATGGGAAAGTTGATGTCTGGTCTCTGGGGATTACCTGTATTGAACTGGGTAAGTGAAGCATCCTTTTTATCCTATCCTTGAGAATCAGTCTTCTATTCCTCAGTGAACTGGTCCAGTTGTTACTTAATGAACGACTGACTGCTCTACACAGGCCAGGCCTTGGGAATTTATTGCAGATATTTTCCACACTCTGGTATAGCACAGACTTTTTTTCCTCTCTAGTATATTTTCATGTTGTTAATTTAGCTAAAGGAGTTATCAAACACAGAGATACTGAGCCTTGAAAAATATTCCTATTCCATACTAAGAGTGATAACATGCATCCTATGTTTACAGTAGCATCGGTTACTGTAGTTTATATTCCAACAGTATTAGGGAAATCTGGGAAAGTATTAGAAGGATTATCAAAGATCTGATAGTAACACTGTTTTTTGACCCAATGGGTAGAAACTTGAAGAAAACTTCATAATAGAGGATATGAGTAGGCATGGAGGCACACACCTTTAATCTCAGCACTCGAGAGGTGGAGGCAGGTAGATCTCTGTGATCAAGACTAGCCTGGTCTCCATAGCAAGTCCAGGTCAGCTGGGACTACAGAGACACCCTGTCTCAAAAACACCAAAAGAAGAAAAAAGCAGATACACCAGCATTGAAGTCATCCCCAAATACTCTCATTGTGTAATGTTTTTACATTTGTTTTTAATCTGTTTGTGTACGTGTGTGTGTGTGTGTGTGTGTGTGCGTGCGCACGCGCGCATGCACGCTCACATGTCACAGTATGTGGAAGTCAGAGAACAACCTTAGGAAGACAGTTCTCTTTTTCCACCATGTGAGTTTCAGGGATCAAACTCGGGTTTGATAGCAAGGACCCCTGCCTGCTAAGCCATCTTGCCAGCCCTGAAATATTTTTAATCTAAAACTATCTAAAATGCCATGATTATATCTTTGAACTTTAGCATATCTTAAAGTGATCTCTATCCCATAGTATGCTAATAAGTTAACAGACCAACCTGTTGCTGCCAGGAAGGCCCGACCAGTAGCCTTTGTGAGTTTCTACAGTTATACACTCGCAACATTTCATGTCAAGCTGACATGCTGTTTGCTAAATGTGTGGATGTGGAGAAGACAGGTGCACGTTAGACTTCCAGAGCCACATAAATTCTGGGTGAGTGTGGCAGTCCACCTACAATACCAGCTATAGGGTAGTACAGACAGGGGATCCCTGGACAAGCTGGCTAGTCAGTCTATAGTGAAATCAGCAAGCTGTGGGTTCACATGGGAAACTCTGCCTCGATATATAAGATAGACAGTGATGAGGAAGACACCCAACATCAGTCTCTGGCTTCCACATGCACATGCACACAGGTACTTGTGTACACCCATGTCCATCCACACACATGCACATTACACATACATACACTTGCAGAGAAAATAGGAACCACAGATTCCTTATCACAGGCTCTCCCAGTACCTGTTCTGCGTGTGTAGAAGTTTACATCACCTGGTATATTCCATAGTAAGCAGTGATGAACTCTCTAGAAAGGACCAGATAATGTGTTCTAGACGTTGCAGGCCAGACAGTGTCTGTCACTATTGTTTGTGCCTTCATCTTTGGAGCAGGCAACATGCACAGACAATACCTTAGCATGTAGAAGCAGGCTGCTGGCAGAATCTGGCCTTTGCTCCATCGTATTCTGTCTCAGTGATGAGTCCTGTCACTATAGCTACGAGGATGTTTTTAGTTGGCTGGCTGGCTGGCTGGCTGATTGGTTGGTTGTTTGGTTGGTTGGTTTGTTGGTTGGTTGGAGATAGGTCTTCTGCAGCCCAGGCTGGTCTAGAACTTAAGTTCTTCCTGCTTTAGCCTCCCCCAGTGCTAGCATTACAGGTGTGTACTGCCAGGCCCAGCTGCTGCAGAGGATTTTAGGTAGAGCATCTAGCAAAGGATTCAAACATAGACCTGGCCTTTTAAAGCAAGTGTTTAGAGACTGGCTCCCAGGCTATGGTGGGATCGTCTTCAGTGATGAGCTTTCTGCTCTAGAGAGTCATCCCACCAGCTGAAGACTAGCTGGCACATCTTGGTTACTCCTGTTATCCACTACTTCTGAGTTCTGGGGGAGGGGCGTTGTTTGTTTGGGGGGCTGTTTTTCTTTTCTTTTTTGAGACAGGGTCTCATGTAGTCCAGGTTGGCCTACAACTCTCTATGTAGCTGAAGATAACCCTGCATTTCTAATTCTCCTGTCTCCTGCTGAGATTACAAGGTTTGCATCACCACACCTGGTAGGTGAGATTGAACCCAAGACTTTGAACTTACTCTTCCAACTGAGCTACATCCCCAGCACTCATAACCTCTTTTTAAATCTCTGCTTTCTTTATTTAGTCACCTTTTCCATGGATTTTCCTATGCAAGTCAGTGTTCCTCTGAGTGGCTTGGATTTTTTACCTTTTGCTACTGCATGAGGGATTCTAGTCCCTCTGATGGTGAGGCCATCATATGGTATCTGATGTAAACCCCAAGGCTTGGTCTCTTCTCCATCATTTTTGTGTCTTCTCACAGCACAAAGTTTTGGGTTTGTTTTTTTTTAACATTACATTTATTTGTGAGAGGCAAGGAGGGTTGCATGAGTGCCATAGCACATGTGCAAAGGTCAGAAGACAACTTGCCAGAGTCATTCCTCTTCTACCATGTGGGTCCCAGGGATCAAACTCCAGTCACCAAGCTTGGCAGCAAGCATTTTACCCCCTAAGCCATCTTGCCAACCCACACAAAGATTCTTTTTGGATACAATTCTTTTAGGTTGCCTTTTATTTATTTAGCAGGTTTTGTGGTGGGGATAGGGGCCTACCTCCTAGGCTGGATGGTGTTTTCAGCACTGGAAATGGAGGGAAGGACAGAATAGACACCGTCACTGCCCTCATGAAGTTTAGCAAGAGCCACACATTCAGTAATGATACAAATAACTAGGGTTGTGATAAGTGGTAAACGGAAAAGATATACTTTGTAATGACAAAAATCTAATGGGAGACCATGAGAAATCACAATACTCTGCAGACACAGTGCTCACCTGCACAGCCTCAGCCCTTAATAAGTATGTATTCAATTGCCACAGAAGCAAAATTATATCTGAGGTCATACAAATTGCTTTTCTCATTGCTGTGACCAAATACCTGACAAGAAATAACTTGAGAATGGGTTCATTTTGGCTCACAGTTTGAGGGGATCCAGTCTATGGTGGCAAGGGAAGGTATGGTGGCAGGAGGGTAAGGAGGCTGGTCACCTTGTTTCCCCTGTCAGGATGCCAAGAACAAATGGGAAGTAGAGCCAGGCTATAAAACCCCAAGACCTTCTCCTAGTGACATACTTCCTCTAGATTTCTCAACCTTCCACAATAGCACCACCAGCTGAGGACAGAGTGCTCAAGCACAGGAGCTTGTGGGGACCTTTGACATTTAAACCACAGCAGAGATGAAGCCCTAAGGATTGTTCAGAATTAGCCAGCACTGGAAACAGGGACATGCATATATGACCTCAGCTACTGGGAAGAATAAGACTAGAGGATCAGTTGAGCCTAGGAGTTCTAGAATAGTCTAAACAGCATAGCAAGACCTCATCTCAAAAAAGTTAAAAAATAAAGTTTTTTAAAAATACAAAAACCCAAGAAGTGATTTTAAAAAATAACCTAATAATGTTTGGGGTTCCAGACAGAAAACAGCCGTGTGAAGTGACTTGTGCTTGGTCCCTTCAGTGAAGCTAAAGATGGCTGGAGAGAGGGAAGGAACTGAATCTCTTCCCAGAATGAGGCCTTGTAGGCCTCCAGGGGCATGCAGATGCAGGTCAGCAGGCTCTGCTCCGAGGTCTGGACTTAGTTCTAGGAGTAAGGGGAGGAAGGGAGGGAGGGTTTGCAGAGGAATCTGCAACTATTGTTTAGTAAAGACTGTAGAGGAATGTAATTTTGTACATTACAAAAATTAATGTACTAAATAAATAAAAATGTAAAAGCACATAAGAGGCCCCAAAGTGTCAGAAACCTAAAGCCATCTTTTGTTTTGTTTTGTTTGAGGCAGGGTTTCCTGTAGCCCAGGCTGACCTCAAATTCACTGTGTAGTCAAGGATGACCCTGAACTTCTGATTCTCCTGCCTCCACCTTCCAAGTGTTGGAGTTATAGGCTGTACCACCATGCCTACTTGCTCTATCTGATGCTGAAGATCGAACCCAGGGCTTTATGCATGCTAGGCAAGCACTCTGCCCACTGAGCCACATCCCCATTCATGTGGTTACCTTCTCTGACAGAGAACTGCCAGTGATGAAGTTTGTTGCTTTTCAGCATTGTCTATTCTGGTGCTTTGTTTTATTATTTTTTTATTTACTTGTTTTCTTTTTTCATTTTCATATGTGTGTGGTGTGCATATGTGTATGTAAACATTGGCATGTATGGGAGTGCAAGTGTTCATGTGGGTCCATATGCATGTGGAGGCCCACAGCTGATGTTAGGAGTCGTCCTCCATCACTCTTTCACCTTATTCATTGAGGCAGGTCTCTCAATCAACCCAGAGCTTGCCAATATGGCTGGTCTCTCTAGCCAGCTTGCTCTGGGGATCCCATCTCCACATTCCAAGACTGAAATTACAGGAGGGCTGCTGTGCCTACCTGGCACTTACGTGGGTTCTGAGGATCTGAACTCTGGTCCTTACACTTGCATGGTATGCACTTTAGCCACTGAGCTAGCTCCCTGGCCCCTTGTTTTACTTTTGACCATTCAGGATTTTCACAGATTCTTGCTCCTGTGACTAAAAATGGCTTCTCTCAAACATCTATCCTAAGTTCTTATGCTGTTTCTTAGATTTCCATAGATTAAACTCATTTTAGATGTGGTTAAGAGTACAGCCTTGACATAAAAGCAAGGGCCTATGAGGGGAGGGCTCAGCAGGTAAAGGTGCTTGCTGCCAAGCCCAACAACCTGTGTTCAGTCCCTGGGACCCAATGGTAGAACGAGAGAACCAACTCCTGCAGGTTGTCCTCTGACCTCCAAAGAGTACACTATGGTGTGCACACACACAAAATAAATAAGTAAATGTAAAAATTAAGAAAACCTTTTAAAGTGAAGATATTCTAAAGAAATCAGAGATTAGAAAAAGAACTGTGTAAAGAGTCCACAGGGGAATACAATACAATGATGTAGTAATCTATCTTCTGCGCTGTAGCTAATAACTAATAAGAATAGCTGTGCTCAGAACTGGGCCAGCTTCTTTAGTTCGACCAACAAATAAAACAACTGGTCTGTGAATAACATTTCCTTACTTATTCTGGGGCAAGAAATAAAAGCGTACAAGGGCTCAGTTGTAAACTTGCTCTTAAATCTTACGGTTTCTCTTGCGAGGAAAGTTGTGGATACTTATAAAACATTACAGGTAAGTACAAGCCAAACAGGCAGTGTGTTGAATGAGAGCAGAGACTGCCAGTAAGAGATCCTTTACTTCATGGGGTGGCATGGGGCTCAGGGTATAGCTTGGGTGTACGTTACACACATAGCATACACAGGACCCTGGGTTCCATGCCCACCACCAAAAAAAAAAAAAAGGAAAAGAGAAGAAAAGCAATACCCAACTCACTGAGCTTCTGTCTACACTTGTAGGACCCAGGCCTTAATTGTCTTTCTTCTTCCCAGTTCTCCTCCACCCACCAGCAGCACTGAGGCCTGAGGAGGTGCTGAGCAGAGTTCATCAAGCAGAATTGTCTTACCTCTCCTATGTGTCAGTAATGGTTAAGATGTTTAGTGCCTGGAGAGATGGCTCTGAAGTTAACAAAGAGCCTGTACTGTACTGTCAGGAAGTTCGACACTGCCTTTAAACCCAGCTCCATGGGATCCAAAGCCCTCTCCTGGTCTTCATGGATACTTGCACTCACATACATGTACACATACCCCCAACACAGACACACAGATATATATCTTTTTTTAATATAAAAAAAATGATGTTCCATTCAAGGCAGGTGTGGTGGCACACATCTGAAATCTGAGCACTGAGGCATTAGAGGCAGGAGGAGTTCAAGTCCAGCCTGGGCTACATGAGATCCAGTTGCCAAAAAAAAGTTCCATTCCATAAGAGTATATTTTCTTTGTTCTACTTAGCTTTCTGATTTTATTTAATGAATATGTATTTTTTAATTAAAACACATGCAGATGTTCATACCTATTTTAGGAAAACAGGTAATCATCAGTTTACTGAGAATCTTTGAAAAAAATAAATCCCCCCCTTTTTGAAATAAGTTCTGTTGGGAGCCCTTGCCAGTGGACAATAAATGATCAGCGGCCTCCAAATGGCTCCCCTGCACTGGCCTTAAGATTGAAGTAAGCAGATCGCATGGCTTGAAGATAGGGATGCTCTGTCAGCCAAGCCACAAAGCCAAGCTAATAGTTCCTGATTCTCTGTCTGCCTAACTTACAGTGTTTCTTCCCTCTTCCAGCTGAGCGGAAGCCCCCGCTTTTCAACATGAATGCAATGAGTGCTCTGTACCACATTGCCCAGAATGACTCCCCAACACTGCAGTCCAGGGACTGGTAAGATACCACCAAGAAACTCCCTGTGGGTATCCAAAGTTCTCATTAAATTTCATTTTAATGATCTGCCCTAGAAGGCATTGCATTCTTTAATTGTATATCATAGTAAGAAATGGCTGCCCCACAAACAGGTGTCTGCATACACAGACACAGAGCTTTTATTTCTGCCCCTACTGGGGCCGGCACTGTGTTCCTGCTGTGTGCAGTAACTGAAACCACACATGTACTCTGCTGCCTCCCTCACAGGCCTCGTCCCTCAGGTCCTTGCCTGACGTGTTGATCACCTCATCTCTCAGCCCTTCTCATCAGAGGTGATGTGCCCAGCTGAGGTTGTTATTTCCCCATGTCACTGTTGTGTGTATATTTGTTATATATACATATATATATATATATATATAGTTAGTTAGTTAGTTAGTTAGTTAGTTAGTTAGTTACATATTTTTTAAAGATATTTTTTAATGTATGGGCCTAGAAAGATGGTTCAGCGGTTAAAAGCACTAACTGCTCTTGCAGAGGACCCAAGTTTGATTCCCAGTACCCACATGGTAGATAACAACCATCCATAACTCTAGTTCTGGGAGATCCAACACTTTCTTCTGACCTCCCTGGTCATTGCACACCATGAGTTCACTTATATATATTCAGGCAATACACTCATACACATAAAATAAAAATAATAAATGAAATTTTTTTTGGTCTTTTTGAAACAGGGTCTCCCTGTAGCCCCAGCTGTCCTGGAACTCACTATGTAGACCAGGCTGGCCTTGAACTCACAGAGATCCGCCTGCCTCTGCCTCCCAAGTGCTGGGATTAAAGGCGTGAGCCACCATACCTGGCTGAAATATTTTTAAAAATATTTTTACATATGTAAGTGCTTTGCCTGCATGTATGTAATTGTACCTTGTGCCTGCATTGCTTACAGAGGCCAGAAGAAGGCATCAGATCCTCTGGACCTGGAGTTATGGATGGTTGTGAGCTGCTTTGTGGGGGCTGGGAACAGAACCTAGGTCCTCTGCAAAAGCATCCAGTGCTCTTAACCACTGAACCATCTCTCTGGCCCCTATTGTTATGTATATTGTATGTATATTTGAGTGTGTTAGGGTAGAACATGTGTATTATTTGTTCAGAAGATGAGGTGTTCTTTGATGAAAATTAGGACATTTTTATAAGTATTTGGGCTATGAGAGTTACAGAGAATGAGCCATTTTAAAGAAGAGTAAAGAGGGGCTGGAGAGACAGCCCAGTGGTTAAGAGCACTGGCTGCTCTTGAAGAGGACCTGGGTTCAGTTACCAGCACCCACATGGCAGCTAACAACCATCTGTAACTCCAGTTCCAGGGTATCCAGTGCCCTTTTCTGACCTCCACAGGTATTGCATGACATGGGTGTACTTATATGCATGCAGGCAGTACACTCATACACATAAAATAAAATAAATAATAAATAAAATATTTTTTTAAAAAAGAAGGATAAAGAAAATGGAATTTTTGAGATAGGAAGTATTTTTATTCAGAAAACATATTCCCAGGTTCTCTGACTCCTTGTGCTTCCAGTTTTACTCCCTTGTTATAGGTTCTGGATGATGGAGGATTTAACAATTGTAATGAAAAATATGGACTGAAAGCTATGAAAGTTGTTATGTTTGAGGAGAAAAATATAAATTAAACTATTATGCATAAATATTATTTTCTGAAGTATATTATGGTTTGACCTTGCCTTGCTTCCTTACATGTAAATATATATGTCTATGTTGACCAGCGCAAACTGTGTCCGCACTCATTATCCAAAAGAATTAATTTTCAGTGTCATTTTCAGTTCAGGCCTCCAGTATAATTAAACAAATCTGGCTGGGGAGATAGCTCAGTTAGTAAAGTGCTCTCGCTGTGCAAGCATGAGGGCCTGAGTGCAGTCTCTAGAATTGATGCAAATCTCCAGGTGCAGTACTAAGCAGCTGTAATCCTGGTGCCAGGAGGCAGAGGTAGGAGGATCCCTGGGGCTCGCTAGCCAGTCTAGCCCAATCTGTGTTCTCCAGGTTCAGTGAGAGACCGTGTATCAAAAAATAAGATGGAGTGGCTGGAGAGATGGCTCAATAATAGTTAAGAGCACTTGCTGCATTTGAAGAAGACCAAGGTTCAGTTCACACCCACATAGTAGCTAACACCTGTCTGTACTCCAATTCCAGGGGATCTAATGTCCTCTTCTGGCCTCCACAGGCACTTCAAGCACAAGGTGCACTTCCATACATGCAGGCAAACACTCATACACATAAAATAAAAATAAAATCTTAATAAAAAAATAAAGGTGGAGTGCAATTGAGGAAGACACCTGACAGGAACCTCTGGCCTCCAGACATGTGTAAAACACACACACACACACACACACACACACACACACACACAAACAGAGACAGAGAGAGAGAGAGAGAGAGAGCGAGAACACATCGCTTTCCCTGTGTGCTCCGCAGACCCTCACTGTTCTCCTTGCTGTTTGCTCACACAGGACAGGCTCCTTCAGGAGATTCGTTGATTGCTGCTTGCAAAAAATACCTCAGGAGAGACCAACATCAGCAGAACTATTACGGGTAATTTTTCAAATTTACATTTGATGAGAGGTCTTAAAGTCCCGTTGTGGCGGACTGAGCAATCAGTCCTGAGATCAGTCACTCCTCTGGGGGTGGGGGTTGTGCTGTGACACACTGGCTCAGAGCTGCTTCCTCGTCACTCACCCAGAGATGGAAGTAGGCATGAAGAGGGAAGGTCACCACGACGCACAACTGCTGTGCTTCTCCGTGGACATTTTTTAATGTTTTTCTTTTTTTCCTTCCTCCCTCTCCTGTTTTGTCAGAATCAAAGTTAATTTTTCCTCCTTCCTCTGGTCGCCATCCCAGTGTTTTTTCTGGTTAACATCTGCATGAACTTGAATGCAGCTCACAGAAGGATCTGTCAATGGCTCAGATGCCATTTCTGCAATTTTGAGTTAGGTTAGTGTCAGAGCTTCTAGCAGTGGTATATTGTGATACTTAGAGGACATCAGGGCATAAGATGAGCCACAGGAGTGTTATGTTGGCCACATTCAAGGCCTTGGTGGCATGCCTATAACCTCACTGTGGTCCTCCTGCCTCAGCTTTCCCAGTGTTGGCATTAGAGGGCGCACCATCACACCCTGCCTGCTCAGGCAGTAGAGCTAGGAGGGTCAGGAGTTCAAGGCCAGCCTTGGCCACAGGACACCCTGTCTTAAACAACAAAAATGTCTCATTCTGTAATCTTTTTTCAGTTCTACATTTCTTTCTGATTTTTTTTTTAGTAGTTACATATTGATTTGATTTAAATGTCATAGTTTTGAATATCTCTTTGCGTGTACTATGTTGACTACACAATGGTGCTGTGGTCTGGCAATACCCGTGTAGTGGGTGGAAATCTTTTTAGTTCAACATCTGCTTAGCACACAGTGATCCGCTCTCTAACCTCTTTTCTCTGTGTGTTTATTCTGTCCTGTTATTTGTTTCATCTCCAGATTGGCTGAATTTTGCAATGAGCATTTCTGCTTATTTATTTTTAAGAAGGATTAGCTAAATTTGTCAAGTTTTTAAGACAGCTGCCTTATCATTGAAGAGTTGCCTGCCTGCATTGCAAATTTAAAGAAACAGGCAACAATAAGACCCAAAAAGCAAGTAGAGAGAAAAACCTAACGGGGGTTGAGGACAGAAGCATCAAAGAAATACAGTGAAACCGCCTGTGCACGTGCAGTGTGGCACTTGTAAATGTGCACACGCACACAAAACAAATAAAGTGTTAGTTTTATTTATTATTAGCCTGTGCAGGGTATTTCCAGCAGCAAATAAGCATGAGAAAAATAAAGGTGATCATAGAAGGACCAGCAAGATGTCTCAGCAGGTGAAGGTGCTTGTTGCCAAGGCTGATGATCTGAGTTTGATCCCCAGAAACTAACCAATGAAAGGAGAGAACCAACTCCCATAAGTTGTCCTCAGACCTCCACACGTGCACTGTGGCTCTTGTAAATGTGCACACACTCACAAAATAAATAAATAAAATGTTGGGTTGTTTTTGTTTTGTTTTGTTTTTAACAGGGCCTGCCTAGTCCCAGTCTACCCAGAAGTCACTATGTGACTCACAGAGATCCACCTGCCTCTGCCTCCCAAGGGCTAGGATTAAAGGCCATCTTAAATAAATAAAATGTAATTTAAAATTCTTTTGCTCTGGATGTGGTGGTGCATGCCTTTAATCCCAGAACTTGTGAGGCAGAGGCCGGCAGAGTGCTTGGCTAGCACACTCAGGGCCCTGGATTCCATCCCTAGCACTACAGAAGAAAAGCAAAAAACTTAATACGAAGAAAGGAAAGAAATGTATGACACAGGGCATAAACAAACAAACCAGGGACAGGGATCCAGAGGAACTGGAGCTGGAAAGGCCTGCTTCAGGTGATCAGGGCTTTCAGAGCCTGCCCTTTAGAGTTCAGTAAATCATAACCTGGTGAGATTCCTGACCCCTAAGAATAAAGAAAATTTTAACATTTTCTTTAAAAAGTTTATTTGGGGTAGAAAAGTCAGGTAGTTTCAGACCCTCTACTTGAGAAACATGAAGCCAGAAAATGGCGGAGCAATGTGGAGCTCTGAGTTAAAGCAATGGAAGCCCAGAATGTGACCTGCTCTTCAGCTGGCTCAGTTAGCCTTACAGATCCAGACACACAGCCCCTGAGCTCTTCTGCCCAAAACACTGCCCAGTGATGACGCCAAAATGAAAAGAGGACATGAAGGAAGGAAGAGAGGGAGGGAGGGAGGATGGATCATTTGGGGACCAGCAAACTTGGCGAAAGGACTGGTGATAAATGCTGAATTTAAATCCCCCACACTTATTTACTTAGCATAGTTTAAGAGACTATACTGTAGCCAGATGTGTTGGCACATGCCTTTAATCCCAGCACTCAGGAGACAGAGGCAGGTAGATCTCTGTGAGATCGAGGCCAGCCTGGTCTACAAAGTGAGTTCCAGGTCAGCTGAGGATACCAGAGGACCCTGTCTCAAAAAGAAAAAAAAAAAGGAGAGAGAGAGAGAGAGAGAGAGAGAGAGAGAGAGACTATAGTGACTTCCTCTTAAGTAAGCAATACAGATTTCAAAAAGTGAAACTACAATGGAAGGGAAATACCCTTCCTGTCCCAGGTCCCTCCAGAGTTAGCAGCTCTGTCACCAGGGCTGATATGTGTCCATTCTGAGAGCTCTAATGCACATGAAAGTTAACATTCTTTTCATTTTTGCACAAATAGTAGCAAATCATGAAACTATTTTATTTTTTTACTTTACAATTTAGTTAGTATATTGGTCCATTTGACTATATGCAGAGCTACCACATTTTTATATGACTTTATTACTTTAATAGATTTTTTAGTATCTTTTTAGGACTGGGGTGGTAGTTCAGTGGGTAAGAAAACTTGCTGCACAAGCATATGGGCCTGAGTTCTGATCATCCCAGCACCCACGTAAAAAGCTAGGCAGAGCTAGGTACAAACCCAAGAGGATCACTGGGCTTGCTGGCCTCCAGCCTAGCTCCAGGTGCAGTGAGAAACCCCATCTCATGAGAAGACATTCCAGAATGATAGAAGAGGATACCCCATATACTACTCTGGCCTCTACATATGTGCTCACAGGCATGCACACCCACACACATATGTGTACATACATCACAAACACACAGCACACTGACACACATTTCTTTTCAGTGCTAAGGATTGAACCCAGGACCTGGTACATGCTAGGCAACCAGTCCACCACTCATCTGTGCCCATAGCCCCACCTCCTACCTGGGGATTTCCAATCTTTTCTGTCCCATACTGCAGCAGTGAACATCCTTGACCAGGTGGGGGTTTGCACCTGTGTGAGTCCATCAAAAGAATGTATTCCTAGATGTGCTATAGCTCATTAAAGGGAAGGTGGATCTTACATTTAAATGCATACTACCAAATCATTCTGCAATTTATAATCCCCCTAGCAAAGTATGAGCGGTTTTGAATTGTGCTCATTGGACTGGTGAAAAACTGTTCTGGCTGTAGTTTTATTGTTGTTCTTTGGTTTTGTTTTGGACTTTCTATTGTTGGTAGTGGTTTTTTTCCCCAGCTTTTTAAAAAAAAATATTTTATTT
Source organism: Nannospalax galili (assembly GCF_000622305.1). Taxonomy (NCBI): domain Eukaryota; kingdom Metazoa; phylum Chordata; class Mammalia; order Rodentia; family Spalacidae; genus Nannospalax; species Nannospalax galili. The sequence goes on from NW_008360306.1 coordinate 1,821,548, forward strand.
ATTATTTTTATTTTATGTGTATGAGTGTTATGCCTGCATGTAGGTAAGTGCACCCGTGTGGTGCAATGTCCCCAGGGGACAGAAGAGGCTGTCAGATCCCCTGGGACTGGAGTTATGGGCAGTTGTTAGCTGCCATGTGGGTGCTGGGATCAAACCTGGGTCTTCTGCAAGAACAGTCAGTGTTCTTAACCACAGAGCCATCTCTCCAGCCCTACAGCTTTTGTTTTAATTTTTGGTTTTATTTGGGTTTGTTTTTCATTTGTTTGGGTTTGGGGTTTTGTTGTTTTGTTTATTTGTTTTGCATTGCTAGAAATCAAACTCAGGGCCTCATGCATGCAAGGCCAGCACTATATCAGCTGAGCTGCATCCCTAGTCCAATCCCTTTGACTGTAGTTTTCATTTCTAGTTCTCCTTCTAAGCCACATGGGACATCTTTCCCGAGTTGCAAAACCATGTCTGTTTTCTTCCTGTGATCTCTCTTTGCCCGTCTACCTATTGATTGTTGGTTTGAGTTTTTCCTTACTAATTTATAGGGAACCAAAGCTTTTTTTTTTTTTTTCATTTTTCTGAGGCAGGATACCACTGTATAACCCTAGGTAACCTGGAACTCACTATGTAGATCAGGCTAGCCTCAAACTCACAGAGATCCACCTGCCTCTTCCAAGTGCTGGGATTAATGCCTAGCTCATAAATTACTCTCTGAAATGGGTCTGGACGTTTTGATTGCACTGGATCAGTGAAAGTGAGGAGTTAGGACTGAAGGCCAAGTAACAAAATGAGCAAAACACAGAGGTGGCCACTGCAGGACCAGGGCCAGAGTTCTCTAAGATGTGCGTTCATTGCATAGAAGGGGGAAGATGGGGAAGTAAGGGCAGGGACCCAGTGCCTCAGACCAGACTTTATCCAAGAAGCAGAGAGTTGTTTTTTGTTGTTTTGTTTTTTTTTTTCTTTTTGAGACAGGGTCTCCTTGTAGCCCCAGCTGTCCTGGAACTCATTATGCAGTTCTTTTCTTTTTGTATCTGATAGAAATAGAAAACAAAATATGATAGCAGTCTGTTTTCCCAAAGGTAGTATGAGGTGGAGAGGAGGGGGCAAGGCAACAGGAAACAAAGGCAGGCTGTGTCCATCTGGCCTGGAGAAGGGCCAGACCTTCTGTGGAAGTTCTGGTGCTGTTCATTACTTGTATTATGAAGTGACTCTCAAGACAACAAGGCTCCAGGACAAAGGGAACTCTTGTGGTGGGAATGTTAGTTGGTACAACCATTGTGGAAAATAGTGTGGAGGCTCCTCAGAAAATCAAAACCAAACTATCATCTGATTGAATGGTCCTCTTCTGGGTTCATAGAAATTGAATTAATTTCTCATAAAGATGTCTGCGTGCCGTAATTATCACAGCAATAGCTGTAACAGGCAAGATGTGGAAACAACATGTTCATCAGCAGAAGAAAAGACAAACTGATACACACATGCATTCATGCACATGCATTCACGCGCATGTATTCACACACATAAGCACTAACACATACACACATATACTCAAAACATACACACAGAGACACATGCTCACACACACACATACACACACACACACACACACACACACACAGTGAAATACTTTTCGGCCTTAAAAAAGGAGATCTCAGCCAGGTATGGTCACACACACCTTTAATCCTAGCACTCAGGAGGCAGAGGCAGGTGGATCTCTATGAGATCTAGGCCAGCCTGGTCTACATAGTGAGTTCCAGGCTAGCTGGGGCTACAAGGAGACCCTGTCTCAAAAAGAGGAGAGGGTGAGGAGGGAGAGAGAGAGATTGTAGTCAGGCATGGTAGTATACACCTGTCATTGCAACACTAGGGAAGCGGAAGCAGGATTATCAGGAGTTCAAGGTCATCCACAGCTACATAGTGATTTCAGTTCCAGCCTGTGCTACATGAGGCCCTGTCTCAATAAAAGAGAGAGGGAGAGAGAGAGTAGGGGGAAATAAGAGGCGAGAGAGAATTGTCACTGTATATGTACGACAGGATGAATCCAGAGGGCATCTACAAGTAAATGAAGCCAGACACAACAAAAGTACTGAAAGATCTCACTTATATATGGAATCTAAACAAAAAAAATTAGCAAATTAAAGACAAAGGAGTAGAAAGGTGGTTTCAGGGATGGAAATGGGGAGATTTGGGGCAGCCAAGATGGCTCAGTGGGTAAAAGTGCTTGATGACAGCCTAAGTTCAACCCCCAGGACCTGCATGGTAGAAAGAGAGCACTGACTCCCTCAAGCTGTCCTCTGATCTACACACACACAAAATATACATGTATTGGCTACTTTCTGTTGCTGTGATAAAATACCATGACCAAGGCAACTTAGAAAAGGAAGGGCTTGTTGGACATATGGTTCCAGAGGAATAAGAGTTCATCGTAGCTGAGAGGCATGCCACAGGAGGCAGCCAGAACAGAAAGCTGGGGGCTATCTTTAAGCATGCACAGGAAGCAGAGAGACAAAGTCGAAATGGGATGGGGCTCTGGACTCTTAAAGTCCAACCCCCAGTGATGTACTTCCCCCAACAAGGCTGCCCCTCCTAGGAATTCCATCCCCCACCCCAAAACAGCACCACCAACTGACCAAGTGTTCAAATACTTGGAGCCTATGGGAAGGGCATTCCTCATTCAAATCACCACAATAAATATGTAATAAAATTTTTTTAAAGAAATGGGGAGGTGGAGGTAAAGGCCCAGTGTTTCACTTACACAATATAAAGCCAAAAACGTAGAGACCTAAAGTGTGACCTGAAGTCTAGGCCATAATAGTCTAGTGTGCTGTGGACATTTTCAAGGCAGTAGATTTTAGGCACCTTTGCCACATGCACAAGGGGACCATGGGACAGGATGAAAGTGTTAACTTGCCTCTCTCTAGTAATCATTTCACTGGATATATCAAAACATCATGTTGTATACCTTAAATACATATAATAAAAATTCTTATGGAAATCATGGGACAAAGTCTACAAAGAGAAGCTTAAGGAAGAAGGTAAAACATTACTATATTTTTTAAAAAAGATTTTCTTAGCCAGGTGTGGTGGCACACTCCTATAATCCCAGCAGAGGCCTGTAATCCCAGCAGAAGCAAGTGGATCTCTATGAGTTCAAGGCCAGCCTGGTCTACATAGTGAGTCCCAGGCCAGTTGCAGCTACAGAGAGACCCAGTCTCAAAAAGACAAAAATATTTTTTTTCTTTTGGGGCTGGAGAGATGACTCAACGGTTAAGAGCACTGGCTGCTCTTGCAGAGGACCTAGGTTCAATTCCCAGCACCCACATGCCAGCTAAAAACCATCCATACATAGCTGTACCTCCAGGGGATCCAATGCCCTCTTCTGACCTCTGAGAGCATTGCATGACACAGGTGCACTTCCATACATGCAGGCAGTACACCCATACACATAAAATAAAAATTAAATATTTAAAATATATATTTTTTCTTTTTAAATTTTATGTGTATGAGTGTTTTGCCTGCATGTATGGAAGTGCACCATGTGTATGTACTGCCCATGGGGTCCAGGTGAGGGTGTCAGATGCCCTAGAACTGGAGTTACAGGTGATAGCCACCACATGAGTGCTAGGAAACAAACCCAGGTCCTCTGCAAGAGCAATCGGTGTTTTTAGCCATTGAGCCATCTCTCTAGCCATGCATCCTTGTCTCTCTATGTAACATATGCACCACAGGGGTATCAAGACAGAGGATTCAAGCTATTCCTCCAAAATCACAGGGCTGTTCCTTGTCTGTCTACTTGCTTGTGTGCTTACATTTGCACGAACGATGCATTTGTTCATCGTCTTTTGTTCTCCTCTCTGAATCAGCATGACTTTGTTCGGCGGGAACGGCCACCTCGAGTCCTCATTGACCTCATACAGAGGACAAAAGATGCTGTCCGGGAGCTAGATAACCTACAGTACCGAAAAATGAAAAAAATCCTTTTCCAGGAGACCCGGAATGGGCCCTTGAACGAGTCCCAGGAAGAAGAAGAAGTAAGTTCCTCTTGTTTCAGCTACTATGAAAGAAAGTTCTGGACTGGTGGCTATGACAAACGTTCTGGGGGATGGAAACATAATTGGTGCTCTCTGACTTGAGAGATGCACAGGGTCTCAGATGATGTACCTTCTCTCACTAAGATCACATCTAAGAAGTGCTGTGGAGACATACTCAAGCCTGCACACAGAGGCTAGTACAGGGAAAGATGTCACAGCTGCTGGAGATTAGGTGGGCTGGCGTGACTTTCATGAAATGTACAGCACATCTTCCTCCTTTTTAAAAATATTATTTTTACTTTATGTGTAAGCGTGTATTGTCTGCATGTATGTAAGTGCACCTGTGTCACGCAATGCCCAAGGAGGATAGAAGAGGCTGTCGGATCCCCTGGAACTGGAGTTACGGACAGTTGTTAGCTGCCATGTGGGTGCTGGGACTCGAACCCAGGTCTTTTGCAAGAACAGTCAGTGTTCTTAACCACTGAGCCATCTCTCCAGCCCCCACAGCACATCTTCTTTTAAATTATATTTATTCTTCAAGAATTTTATACATGCATATTTCAACAATATTCATTCTCCCTCCAACTCCTCCAAGGCCCTTGACGTCCCCCTCCCAACTTCATGACCTCTTCTTTTTTCTTTAAATATAACCCACTGAGACCAATTAGTGTGGCCCATGTATGCATGAGTGTGGGGCCATCCACTGGAGCACAGGCAACCTACCAGAGACCACCAACCATCCTAAACTGAGTCTTATTCCCCATCAGCCATCAGCTATCAATAGCTCCTGAGCCCCTTCCCCACCTATGGTATAGTTCATTTTAGACTCAGGAAAGCACTTTGCTTCTGGAAGAGTATGCTGGCTGCAGAGTATAAATGGATGAGGATGGAAGACATCCCAGGAAAGGGTCCATGCAAGAGTTAAGTATGAGGACAGTATCCATGGGAAGGAGGAAGGCACACTTAGGAGAAATGTTATACAGACAGGTTTATTAATACATGGCAGTCACTGCAAGAGACAGTGATGAAGGAGTTTGAGGTGACTAAACATCTGAACCTGGGTGGCCTAGAAGCATGTAGGTATCAAGGAGAAGTTGGACATGATAGTACATGTCTGAAATCTCAGCACTTGTGAGGCTGAGGCAGGAAGATGATGAATTTGGGACCAGCGTGGGCTCGGTAGTGAGATCCTGTCTCAAACAAGAAAAGAGCCACGGGGAAAGAGTAAGAACAGCTTTGTGGTGATTTCAGCATGGTACCTGTTCAACATCAGGTCCCAGCATCCAGTTCTGCTGACATACCATCCAGATGGCAGGTTCAGAGGAAGATAGCTTCCTGTTCTTTCAGCTAAAAGACTTGGTTGAGGGCCCTCGAGATGGCTCAGCAGGTAAAGGCACTCTCTGCCAAGGCTGATGGCCTAAGTTTAATCCTTGGGACCTACATGGTGGAAGGAGAGAAAAATAACTCCTTCAAATTGTTCTCTGACCTCCATATATGTGCATACACACACACACACACACACACACACACACACACACACACACACACACACAATTAAGTAGGTGCAGTTTCTTAGAAAAAAAAAGAAAAAAGAATTGGTTGAGATGGCTCAGCCATTAAGAGCACTGGACCTGGGTTCAGTTCCTAGCATCCACATGGCAGCTAACAATCATCCGTAACTCCAGTCCCAGGGCACCTGATGCCCTTTCTGGCCCCCCATGGGCACTGTATACACACAGTGCACATACATACATGCAGGTAAGCACTCATACACAGAAAATTAAAATATCTTTTTTAAAAAAAGAATTAGCCAGGCGTGGTGATGCACGCCTGTAGTCCCAGCACTTGGGAGGCAGAGGCAGGCGGAGCTTTGTGAGTTCAAGGCCAGCCTGGTCTACATAGTGAGTTCCAGGACACCTGGGGCTACAGGGAGACCCTGCTTCAGAAAGACAAAAAAAGAATTAGTTGAAGGCAAAGGGGATGAGTTGGAGCACCAGACAGTGATGTCTAGCCATTGGTTGCAACACATCCATCTAGCACACAAAAAGTCTGGCAAAGGGAGTTGGGTCAAGAGCCTTTAAAGAATGGAACAGGGGTTTGGTTGGCAAGCAGGAAGAGAGCTCAAGCTGTGGGGGTGGGGTCGTAAAGGCAGCACAGGTATCAAAGTCAGCAGCCTCAAGTGCAGTCAGAGATCCCAGGGATCAAGTCAAAGAAGGGCCTCCTTGATGACCTCAGTAAATTAGTTTTATAGGACCATTAGTAGTATGAAAAATATGTTAGAGTGGGTGTTGGGGTGAATGAGTGATGAAAAAGTGCAGAGAGTGAAAGGGTTTTGTTTTAATTCATTTTTTTATGTGTCTGAGTGTTTTGTCTGCCATGTATATATGTGTACCACATGAGTGCCTGGTGCCAGCAAGTCCAGAAGAGGTTGGATTCCCCAGAACAGGAGTTAGAGACAATTGTTAACTGCCATGTGGGTGCTGGGAACTGAAAAGCAGTCCTCTGCAATGTGTGTGTGTGTGTGTGTGTGTGTGTGTGTGTGTGTATTACTAATAATAAAGTAAAAAATTATAATTGAACAATAAAATCCCTTGATTTGAATGTATAGAACCACACAGCTTGAGTTTCCCCTTTAATTGGGAAAATGAATCCATTAAAATATAGTGTCTTGTCTACCATTTTGTATTACTGAATGATTGCTTATAGTCCTATGGCTAAGTAACAATTTGCTAAATTTATATGTGCATAGAAGAGATCTTTGAAGATAGGGCTTACTTGTAGCTAAATTGATTTAGTTACTTGTTTAATCTTAAAATATACTCCACTATGATAGATAAATTACATATTCTCATTATTCCACCACTTTTCAAGTAATCATCTCTGGACCAATAGTGATGAATCCCAGTATTATTTAACAAAAGAAATTTTTTTTGGTGGAGGGGTTGAGACAGGGTCTCCTTGTAGCCCCAGCTGACCTGTAACTCACTACATAGACCAAGCTGGCCTAGATCTCACAGAGATCTGCCTGCCTCTGCCTTGTAAGTGCTGGGGTCGAAGTCGTGCACTACCACACCTGGCTCTACTTAACAGATATTTTTAGTGAAATCACAGAGGGAAGCATGACAGAATTGCTTCTAGGAGTCAGAATTTAATTTCCTATCCAGGACAATAGAGTTAATATCCCTGCTTCCATACAAAGTTACTGGATAATGATTTGCAGAAGAGCCTGTGGCTAGTCACCTCTTCCGGCCCACTCCAGTCTCAGGTGACACCTGCCATGTCTGCAGCTATCCCAGAGGTCACTCATTTGGTGGCCAGCAGTCTCTCTCTCTGGAACACCTTGATGTTCCCAAGGAACTCTTCCAAACCTGGAATAACACTATGAGCCAAGTAGTAATACCATGAGTTATGGTCATGGGAGGCCGCAAACCCCAGGATAGTAGCATTTGGAGTCCTTTTTTTTTTTTTTTTCTTGAGACAGGATCTCCCTGTAGCCCCAGCTGTCCTGGAACTCACTATGTAGACTAGGCTGGCCTTGAACTCACAGAGATCCTCCTGCCTCTGCCTCCCGAGTGCTGAGATTAAAGGTATACGCCACCACGCCTGGCTGGAGTCCTTTTTAAAAAAATATTTTATTATTTTATGTGTATGAGCGTATTGCCTGCATGTAAGTAGGTGTACCCATGTCGTGCAATGCCCATGAAGGTCAGAAGAGGGTGTTGGATCCCCTGGAACTGGAGTTAGGACAGTTGTTATCTGCCATGTGGGTGCTGGGAATCGAACCTGGGTCTTCTGCAAGAGCAGTCAGTGCTCTTAACCGCTGAGCCATGTTTCCAGCCCCAGCATTTGGACTCTTAAGACTCACATCCAAAGTGGCCCCTGCGTGGAACATGGAAGTGAGTGGGAGTTGTCTGAATGTGGTAGGGAGTCTTTGAGACCCTCCACAAAAACTGACCTTTGAGGAGCTAGGGAGGTGACTCAGTCAATAAGTTGCTATGCAAGCTTGAGGACCTGCGTTCCATCCCCATAACCCATGTTTTAAAGACAAAAGCTAGGAATAATAGTGCCCTTGTAATCCCAGCACTGGGGAGGCAGAGACAGGAGGATTCCCAGGGTTCTCTGGCCAGCCAGCCTAGCCTATTGGCGAGTTCCAGGCCAGTGAGAGACCCTGTCTCAAAAATCAAGGTGGATGGCGGACTAACACCCAAGGCCTCCATGTGCACATGCATGCACATACATATACACACACCCAGAATTGATCTTTACACATTGGTAGAAAAGCAACTTGTGGCTTTAGAATTAATTGGGTGTGCTCAGCACCTCATTGACAGGGCAGCACTTGATGTCCAGTCTTTGTTTTTAACCCCAGTGTCTGTTTTTATAGGACAGTGAACATGGAAGCAACTTGAACAGGGAAGTGGACAGCCTGGGCAGCAACCACTCCATCCCCAGCATGTCAGTGAGCACCAGCAGCCAGAGCAGCAGTGTGAACAGCATGCAGGAAGTCATGGACGAGAGCAGCTCCGAGCTGGTCATGATGCAGGATGATGAAAGCACGCTCAATTCTGGCTCCTCTGGGATACACAAGAAGGTAGGTGTCACAGGGTCACATGTGCCACAGCAAAGTCAGCTCAGAAATCACTGCTTCCAGGGGCTGGCTCACTTCTTTGCAACCAAAGCAGAAAAAGTGCAAACTCAGCACTTGTCTTGACAAGGTAACACAAGACTGTTAGGCTGTGCAGGCCACACCTACCCCTGTTCCTTCACCATCTCAGGGGGCTCTGATGGCCAACACCATCCATAAAGAAATCCCAGCCAGGCTTGATGGTGCATACCTGAAATCCCAGCACTTGGAAAGCTGAGGCAAGAGGATTACCACAAGTTCAATGCTAGCCTAGGCTACTAAGTTCCAAGCTAGTCGGTACTACAGAGTGAGAGCTTGTCTCAACAAACAGAAAAGAGGGGAATCCCTAAATGTTCATGTCAGTAACCTTCGTACTTTGACCATCAGACTCCCAAGTGTGACCAGCTGTTGGCTGTGTCCTTATCCTTTCAGAGGAATGTTTCAAACTGGGTCAGTAGTACAGGTCTGTGATCCCAGATACTCAGGAGGCTGAGGCAGGAGGATGGCAAGTTCAAGTCCTGCCTTGAGCTACAGAGTGAGTTCAAGACCAGCCTGGACAACTTAGACCTTGTCTCAAAATAAAAAAGCAAAACAAACCATCCCCCAAAACAAATAAATAAATCCAGCCTAGGGCTATAGCTCAGGTAGATTGCATACATCAGTCTCTAGGTTCAATCCTGGTACTGGGAAGAAAGTAAAACACAAGTAGGCTTTGTAATCTACATTCCCAGCATGCTTTGTTTAGGAACAGATTCTATTCTGTTCTTTCCTTAGATTTATTGGTTATGATTCTTTTAAGGCCAGCTCTCTACCTGTTAACTATTTTTATTATGTTTATTTATTTGGGAGTATGATGGAGGGGGTCACATGTGCCATTGCATATATGTTGAGGTCAGAGGACAACATGCAGGAAGTCAGTTTTCTCCTTCTACCATGTGGACTCATTAGTCTTGGCCACAAGCTCCTTTATCTGTTGAGCCATCTTGCCAGCCCCAGTTAACTATTTTGATGTATAAATAAATGGTTCTTATTAAAGATACTCATTTCATACAAGTCTATTGTAAGTTTAAAAATGGGGGGGGGTGGCTGGAGAGATGGCTCAGTGGTTAAGAGCACTGACTCCTCTTGCAGAGGACCCAGGTTCGATTCCCAGCACCCACATGGCAGTTATGAACCGTCCTTAACTCCAGTTCCGGGGGAATCTGAAGCCCTCTTCTGACCTCCGTGGTATTGCACAGCACGGGTGCACTCACTTACATGCAGGCAATACACTCATACACATAAAATAAAGATAATAAATAATTTTTTTTAATTTTTTGGTCTTTTTGAGACAGGGTCTCCCTGTATCCCTAACTGACATGGAACTTGCCATGTAAACCAGGCTGGCCTTGAACTCACAGAGATCCACCTGCCTCTGCCTCCCGAGTGCTGGGATTAAAGGTGTGAGCCACTGCTTCCCACTAAGTTAAAATTCTTTATGAAAAAAAAAATTTAGAGCTTATTTCAGAACCTATAAGATATTTTATATAATATCAGTAATTCTTTGAAGGGATTCTCCAGCAATGTTTTGAGAGACTTACAGTGAATATACCACAGTATTTTTTTCTTTAAAAAATATTATTTTATGTCTGTGAATGTTTGCATGTATGTAAGTACACTACATGTGCGCAAGTACACTTCATGTATGCAATGCCCACAGAGGCCAGAAGAGGGCATCGGATCCCCTGGAGCTATAGTTACTGCCATGTGAGTGCTGGAAAACAAACCTGGGTCCTCTGCAAACCATCACTCTGAGCCATCTCCCTAGCCTGGCTCATTTTTTTCTTGTTGAGTATCTGAGAAATGTGTGTGTCCTTCCCTTAATGAATGGAAGTGGAGAGATTTGAATTCCATAAAATACCAGGTGTAAGGTTTTTTCTGCTGAGTGTGGTGATCTCAGCACTCAAGAGACTAAGATAGGATGATCACAAATTCAAGGTCAGTCTGGGCTCTGTAGTGAGACTGTGTCTCAAGAAATACAGAGATTTTTGAGCTGGAGAGATGGCTCAGTGGTTAAGAGCACTGACTGCTCTAGAGAGGGCCCAGGTTTGGTTTCCAGCACACACATGGTGGCTAACAACCATCTATAACTTTAGTTCAAGGGGATCCGACACCCTCTTCTGACCTCTGTCGGCACTGCATGACACAGGTACACTTGCTTACATACAGGCAATACGCTCATACACGTGACATAAAATAAAAGTAATAAATAAAATATTTTAAAATTAAAAAAAAGAAATGCAGAGATTTGGGTACTGGAGAGATGACTCAGGGGTTAGGAGCACTCTTCTGGCCTCCACAGGTACTGTGTGCATGAGTGTACTTACTTGCAGGTAAGATACTCAGGTACACATAAAATTAAAATAAATAAATAATTTAAATATATTTTTATAATAGATTTTTTACTTGATCTTCTATTCTTTATTGTTCTTGAGAGGAAAAGGAAATTCAATGGGAAAGAAACGGACCATGCAAAGTATATATGTCCACTGAGAAACAGTGGGGAAATATGTGCTTATTTTCTCTTTTTTTCTTGTTAGTATTGTATGTGCATGATGTTTGTTTGTGGGCATACACATGCTATGTAACCTGTGTGGAGGTCAGAGTACAACTTTGTGGAATTGGTTTTCTCCTTCCACCTTTATGTGAGTCCTGGGAATCTAACTCAGTTCTCTGGGTTTGCACAGCGTCATTCTGCCACTGAGCCATCTTGTTGGCCCCACATGCTTATTTTAATCATTTACTGAACATTGGTGGGGACCTTTGCCCTGTGCTGGGACCTGTGGTAGACCCTGTGGATACCAGAAAATAAAGCAGATGTGTCCATGGAGTCTATCATCTGTAGAGGAGATTAAGCCAAAAAGCACACAAATAGCTATGTAATGTTCTTTTGAAATTTGCTCTGGGCAAAATGAAGACTTAGTCTAGCAGGGAATAATGGAAGACCTACTTGAGATGACGTGTAAAGTAAAATTTCAAAGACAAAGAGAAGTCAAGTAGCTTGGGATGACAAATAGGACTGCGTCCAATAACAAGAGCAAAGACCCAGGGCAGGAGGAACATTATTTATTGTGTCAATGAAGAGGCAAAGGCCCAAGAGATTGATGCCTGGAAAGTATATGAACAGGGAAGTGGAAGAGACAGGGACTAAGGATGGAGAAACCATGGAGGGTTAAGGAAAGGGGTGATACCAGGCTGATGCAGAGAGCTACTTAGCTTAGCATTGCCAACTGGCCTCTTCGTATTATAGGCACATATTTGAAGTGTAAAAGAGAAAGTGTGGGGCCAGCAAGATGACTCAGTGGGTAAATGCACTTGCTGCTAAACCTGATGACCTGAGTTCGGTCCTCAGGACCCTTGTGGTGGAAAGAGAGAAGACTCCTATAGATTGTCCTCTGACCTCTACCCTTGTACTATGGCATGCATGCCCACACACATATACTCATACTAAAGTAAAGCAAATTAAATTTTTTTAAGAAGAAAATTTTAGCTTTCATATATACTGACCAGTTTATCTCCTTCCTCTTACTTGTGGGGCCCTGTAGGTACATGGCTCAGTCAGGAAAGTACTTGCTACACAAGCATGAGGACCCGAGTTCTATCTCTAGCACCCACATTTTTTTTTAAGTGGGTGTGGTACTTAGTGTTTATAATCCTAGGGCTAGGCAACATGGAGACAGGAAGATCTCTCGATCTTGCTGGCAGCCACCCTAGCCAGTTCAGGGAGCCCCAGGACCATGGAGACTCTGTCTCAAAAAACTGGGTAGGGGGTGCTCAGCAGGTAGAGGCATTTGCCACCAAGCCTGATGATCTGAGTGTGATGCTAGGGACCCACATGGAAAGAGAGAAGACTCCTTTAGGTGTCCTCTGACCTCCACATGTGTGCCATGGTGCACATGTGTGCACACACATAAATAAATAAATAAATAAATAAATAAATAAATAAATAA
>NW_008360306.1:1834201-1900455 GCF_000622305.1 Nannospalax galili
ATAGATGTAATAAAAAATGTTTAAAGGTGGGTGGCATCACAGGGGAATGTTGAACTATGCCCTCCATATGCACACACACACACCTGCACATACCAACATACACACATACACACACATACACAAATAATGACAACAAAAAAATTTTTAATGAAAAAAGGTTTTTTAAAGGTGGACAGTACCTGAGGAATGACACTCATGGTTGACATAGACATGTCCCCCCCACAGAAAATGGATCACATCATCACCAGGAACAAAGACCCTAGCTTACAACTCAAAGGAGCCTACCATTATTTTGATTTGTTTTTTTTGAAGATTTATTTTAATTTTTTATTTATATGACTGTTTGTGTGTGTATGCCATGTGTGTAGGGGACAACAGAAGAGAGTGTTAGATCCCCTAGAACTGGAGTTAGAGGCAATTGTGAGCTGCCCGATGAGGGTGCTGGGAACTAAACCGAGGTCCTCTGGGAGAGCAGCAAGTGCTCTTTACTGCTGAGCCATCTCCCCAGCCTCAGGACTGTCATTTTCATTTTGGCTGCTGGCATAGTGCCGTCTCCATGTAATGTGGGTCTGCCAGCTCTTTTCTCTCTGGCATAATCACTGGAGAATAATAGATATCACTTCTATTCTGCAATACTAGGTAAGTCATTGATTTGATCTGAAAAAACAATACATCCAGAAGTATTTAAGTTATGTAATACACTTCAAGGTAAGTTGGCTAAATAAAATAAACTATAATCAGGTTTGGTGGCACACACCTTCAATCCCAGAACTCTATAGGCAGAGGCAGGCCAATCTCTGTGAGTTCAAGGCCAGCCTGGTCTACATAGTGAGTTCCAGACCAGCTGGGGCTATAATGAGACCCTGTCTCAAAAACTAAATAAATGACTAAATAACTAAATAAACCATCCATTTAATATGCTATCTGAAAACTTAAATATACATTCCTTCATGACATCATTTAGTCCCTATACCCAAGCTTCAAAATATATTAGCTTGAGGTTGGAGACATGACTCAGTGGTTAAGAGCACTGGCTGCTCTTGCAGAGGACCTGGGTTCAATTCCCAGCACCCATGTGGCAACTAACAAGCATCCTTAACTCCAGTTCCAGAGGATCTGACACCCTCTTCTGACCTCCAGAGGCCTTGCATGACACAGGTGCACTTAAGTACATGCAGGAAAAAGACTCATACACATAAAATATAAATATAATATTTAATATGCATTAGCTTTAAAAACTAGAAATACAAAATTATTTAGAGAGTTTTTACTTGTTAGCTTCCTCAAGTTCCTAAAATCTGGAAACATTAAGTGAAACAGGATCTTAAACTGTCCAAGAAAATTCTGTGTATCACATGACAAGTGTGGAGAAACTAGTTTAGGGCTCTGCCGGTAAACTGTTGGTTGTAGTTTACTTTGGGCAAGTCACTGTCTGGTCTCAATTTCTCCTGCAGCTGAAAAATTAAGATTTGTGGGGCTTGAAATATGGCTCAGTGGTTAACAGCACCAGCTGCTCTTGCAGAGGACTTGGGTTCCATTCTCAGCACCCACATGGTGGCTCACAACCAGTTCCAGGGGATCTGACATCTGGATTTGTTCCATGTGTGTGACTTCCAAGGCACCTACCGGGCCTGCATTTCCATCCCTGTGATCTCTTCCACACCTGAAAAAATGTTTCTTGTTATTTTCTGGTGGTGCTAAGGATCAAAATCAGTGATTCTTCCTGCTAGACCAGGGCTCAACCACCGCGTTCCACCCCCTTATTCCTTTGACCTTGAAAGAAGCAACTCTCACCATGGCCTAGTCATGGAAGGTCTGTTTCTCTCTCTTATATTAGATATGTGCAGTCCACTTTAGTTTTCCCTGGTAAAGTGGACTTTTCCTAAAAGTGCTGACTAGGTCATTCCCTTACCATATGCAAATGGACAGCACCATTGTATCACACATGTGTTAGGAGAATATTTGTGTCCCAGGTTGGATTCTCCAGGAAGTAGAGCCGAGATAGCATAGCTTGTTGGGTTCTCTCTCTCTCTCTCTCTCTCTCTCTCTGTCTCTCTCTCCTCTCTCTCTCTCTCCCTCTCCCTCCCTCCCTCTGTCTCTCTCCTCTTTCCTTTTTTCATATTTCTTATTTATTTTCATTTATGTGTATGTGTATGAGGCTGCATGAGTTTATGTGTAATACATGTGTTTTGGCCAGCAGAGACCAGAAGGCATCCAATCCCTCTTCTGGAGCTGAAATTACAGGCGGTTGTAAGTCGCCCAATGGTGGGTGCCAGGAACTAAATCTGAGTTCTCTGTGAGAGAAGTCAGTTCTTTTAATCACTGAGCTATCTCTCCAGCCCCTGGATTGTCCTTTTTAGAGTTAGGATGTTTCCACAGGAGAGAGAAGGGCACAACACAAGAAGAAGCCGACCCAGGTACCGGCCCCTAGACACCTCAGCCAGCCTCACAGGCAGCTCTGGAACTAAATGGCCCCTCAGAGCTGTCCAAGCTGGCCGTAAACAGCCAGGTCTAGATTCCTCTGCACTTGAGTCTTTGTGTATGGGCAACTGGGTAGAGCAAATTTGCACGTCTACCGCCCAGTTAACACCACACTAAGGAGCCAGCAGAACTCCCATAGCTGGACAGAAAGCTCTGCTCTGAGCACCATACTGCTGAGTCTATCTGATAAAACCACAAATGTTGTCTCAGAAAGAAATCAAGCAGGATGGTTTTATGAAGCAGTCACCAATTTTGCCTGCATTATATCTGCAGTCTCAGCAAAGACAGCATATCATTAAATTATCAATATCTAATTATAGCTTATTTTTTTAAATATCTATCAGTATATAAAATTATATTATGGGGGACTGGAGAGATGGCTCAGTGGTTAGGAGACTGACTGCTCTTGCAGAGGACCCAGGTTTGATTCCCAGCATGCACATGGTAATTCCAGTTCCAGGAGATTCAATGACTTTTTCTGACCTCCATGGGCATTGCACAACACAGGTTCATTTACACACATGAAGGCAATACACTCATAGACAAAAAATAAAAACAATCAATAAAATAGTTTTAAATTAAATTAAATTATATTATGAGCCAAGTTTGTTGGCATAAGCCTGTCATCTCAGCAGCTAGGAGGCTGAGACAAGAGGATCACAAGTTCAAGTTTTACCTGGGTTATAGAGTGAGTTCCAGGTCATCCTGGGTTGAGTGAGACCCTGTCTCAAAAAGTAAAGCAGTGTTAAAGCACTGGCTGCCCTTGCAGAGGACCTAGGTTCTATTCCCAGCACCTACATGGCAGCTAACAACTGCCAGTGACGCCAGTTCCAGGGGATCCAACTCCCTCTTCTGTCTTCCACAAGCATTGCACATGTATGGTGCACTTGCATACAAGCAGGAATAATACTCAGACACATAAACTGAAAATAAATAAGTAAATAAAAATTTTAATAAGTAAACAGAGCTGGCATTGCAGCCCAGTTGGTAGAATGCTTCCCTTGCCTATGCAAAGTCCTGGGTTCAGTCGCCAGCACCATGAAAATAAATAAATAAATTTAAATAATTAAAATTTTGAATTTTTAAATGTTCACCGTGTGTGTGTGCACGTGTGTGTGTGTGTGTGTGTGTGTGTGTGTGTGTGTAGAGATGGCTCTGTAGTGAAAACCACATGCTGAAAAGCAAAACAACCTCAGTCAGAGTAGTTAAAAGCACATGCTGGCCTTTCAGACAACCTGAGTTTGGTTCCCAGCACCCATGTCAGGTGACTCACGGCTGCCTGTAACTGCAGTTCCAGGGGTTCCAACACCCTTTTCTAGCCTTTGTGGGTACCCTCACTCATGCACACAGACACACCCAGAGGCACACATGCACACACATACATATAAAGAAAAAAATTAAATATATATACTCTATTAACGTATCTGCTATTCCATGAGTAGAGTGTAAATTTTATGAGGCAGACAACCTACCTACCTTGCTCACAGTCCTAGGACAGTGTAGACAGACACTGATTCTGGAATGAGTGAGTGAGTGAGTTCAAATTAGTGGTCAAATGTTCAGCATCATGATAGTCTGTGATTTGTGGTACATGATGGATCCAATGAGTTAAATACTCTTAAGTATCTCCTTTATGATTTGAAGGAGATAACTGAATGGAGTTTACTAATCACACCCAAGACAATGATAATATGTTTAACAAACACCAAAATATAAGAAAGGTAGGTTGTTCTATCAACAGATAGAACCTCAAGTAATTGAACCATACACTGGAAACAGAGATCCACCTTATACTGTACTGGATCATAGCCCACAAGCCAGGACACCCATTAGTTTACCTTATTATAAGGTGACCACCTTACAGTAATAGATCACAACTTTATTTTTTATTTTTTATTTTTTTGATCTTTTTGAGACAGGGTCTCCCTGTAGCCCCAGCTGTCCTGGAACTCACTATATAGACCAGGCTGGCCTTGAACTCACAGAGATCTGCCTGCCTCTGCCTCCTGAGTGCTGGGATTAAAGGTGTGTGACACCACGCCTGGGTCAGATCACAACTTTATAAAGCTACCCTTTAAAATATCTATAAAGCCAGTCGTGGTGGCAGACAACTTTAATTCCAGCACTCGGGAGGCAGACGCAAGTGGATCTCTGTGAGATTGAGGCCAGCTTGGTCTACACAGTGAGTTCCAGGCCAGTTGAGGCTACAGGGAGACCCTATCTCAAAACCAAAACCAAAAACAAATACATAGATAGATAGATGATAGATAGATAGATAGATAGATAGATAGATAGATAGAGTAGATAGATAGATAGATAATGTATTCATTATATATGCATCTGCATTTGTATATATGCAAATGATTCTTAAGCTTAACACAAAACACTAAAACCACAGACTACAATACCTTTAACTTTTTATAATCTAATTAAAAATTTAAAAATTTAAAGATATTTGCTGACTGTATTAGTCAGGGTTCTCCAAAGAAACAGAACCGGTAGAATGAATATGCATGTATAGAGAATTATCAGCTTAGCTCACAGGATAGAGTCCGAGTAGTCCAGTAATGTCTACACCACACTGGAGAGGCTGAGAATCCGTAGTCACTCAGTCCACAAGGCTGGAAGTCTCAGTAGTCCCAATCTGGCACTGAAGGTCTGACGAATTCCAAAAGACCAGCTAGTCTTCAGTCTACAGCAGCAAGACGAACTCACCAGCGAGACAGAAGGCAAGCAGCAAGAAGCCAGGCATTCTCCTCTGCCATGGCCTTTTATACGACTGCCATCAGAAGGTAACACCCATATTTAGGGTGCGTCTTCCAGCTTCAGATGATCCAATCAAGAAGATCTCTCTCATTTCAGTTAATCCCAGATCCAGTCAAGTTGACACCCAGGATTAGCCATCACACTGACAAAGAAAATATGTCATTTCAAGTAATTTATTATTTCTTTTAAAATTTTTTTATTTATTTTTATTTTATGTGTATGCCTGCCTGTATGTATGTGGACTTGTGCATGAGGTGCCCACAGAGGCCAGAGAAGGATATCAGCTCTTAATCAATAACCCATCTCTCCAACCCATCAAGTAATTAATTATTTAGTATTCCTTGAATATACATTTTTATAATAATTAACTTTTATATTTTATTTAGTTATATTTTGTGTATATGAGTGTTTTGTTTGCACCAGTGTCATACCTATGGAGGCCAAAAGAGGATGTTGGATTCCCTGGAACTGGAGTTACAGATGGTTGTTAGCCTCCGTGTGGGTGCTGGGACCTGATGCAAGAGCAGCCAGGGTTCTTAACTGCTGAGCCATCTCTCCAGCCCTTCATATGCATTTCTTAATTTTTTTTATCATGCAAAATAATGCATTTCATTGTGGCATTTTCCTTCATATATGCCATTATTCTCTCTTGTTTTGTGTCCCATGCAGAACCTAGACTTAAATTTGTGGGGCGCAGGCGCGGGTCCTAGAGGTAAACCCACTTTTAAAACCATGCATGAACATCAAGCCCATGAGTTGCAGTTAGCAGTGCAGCAACAGAATAGAGTCTGACTTCAGCAGGGCAGGTTAGCTGTCACTGATAAAGCCCTCAGAGTATAAAACAGGGGCTAGGGAGGTGGCTTAGTGGATAAGCATGAGGACATGAGTTCAGTCCCCCGCACCCGTGTAAAAAGCTGGTGTGGCCCTGTACATGCCTATTACCCCAGTGTTGTGGGGTGAAAAGCATGGAGACAGAAGCATCACTAGGCTTGCTGGCCACCAGCCTAGCTCTAGGTTGACCCTGTCTCAAGGGGAAAAGGGGAGGGTAAAGAGTAGGACACCTCTGGCCTCTGGGCACATGCATCTGCAGGTTTCTGTGCTCATTTACCACACATATACACTATACATACAGAGGAGAGGGGGAGGGGAAGAGAGAGAAATTTAAAATATAAAGTAAAACATTGAAAATTTCCTTTTGGCTTCAAAATTTCAGGATTCTTTTTCTATCCAATTCTTACCTCTGCCCTGCCTTTGAAAGGCTTCTTAATCTAATCATCTTGAGCAGCAGTGATTTTAAAGTGGCTAGAGATATAGCTCAGTTGGTAGAGTACTTGCCTGGCATGCACAAAGGCCTGAGTTCAGTTCCTAGTACTGCATAAACCAGGCATGGTAGTGCACACCTGCAATCCCAGCACTGCAGATACAGAGGGAGCAGGAGCACGAGTTCAAGGTCATCCTTGGCTACAGAATGAGTTCAAGGCCAGTCTGGGCTCCATGAAACCCTGGCTCAAATAGTCGGGGTGGGACAGGGGAGGTGGCTCAAGGGTAAAGTGGTTGTTGTACAAGCGTAAGGACTTGTGTTTGATCCCAGGAACACACATAAAATGCCAGATATCATGTTGAGTACCTATAGTCCCAGCACTGGGGGATTGGAGACCCTGGGACTTGCTGGACAGCCAGCCTAGCCAAATCTCTGGGCTCCCAGTCCCTGTAGGAGACCCTCTGTCAAAAACCTGGGTGAATGTCATCTGACAAAGAACAGCAGAGGTTGTCCACTGGTCTCCACATGCACATGCACACATATGCATCTGCATGAGTGCACACACACCCTAAGTCTAGAAGCATATTCTACCCAGACAAAACAAACTGCAAAGCACCAACTTCTGTCCTTCTCACTCAGGCTGCCCCACCACGTTTTCAATGGAAAATGTCATTCTGTCCTCCATGACCCCTCCCTTCACCTGGCATCCAACACCAAATCTGCCACAAAGTGAACACTCCATGTGTTCTGTGGAGTCTCACAGGACCCTGCACCTCCGATCTTGAATAGTCACAGTGACTGTAGGGCAAACTCCATCCTGCCTAGTTTTCTTGCTGGATCCTAGCCTGCTTCTGAACCTCCTTTCTACTTGCTAAAATCACTGCCTATACAGCAGCAGCAAACACATTTTAGCATCATCCTGTGCAATCAAGTCTTATTTTTTTTTTAATTTGACAATTAAAAAGTATACTTAGGTCAGCAAAAGAGCTCATCAGGTAAAGGCACTTGCCACCAAGCCCAACAACCTGAGTTTGAGCCCAGAGACTCACAATTGAAGGAGAAAACTGACTCCCACAAGTTATTAACCTCTACATGCATGCCCATAGCATGCATGCGTGTGCATACCCACCCATACACCACAAAATAAATGAATAAATAAAATGTATACTTAGAGGCTGGTGGTATGGCTCACTTGGCAGAGTGTGTCCTTGTCTGTCACAACCCTGGATTCAATCTCCCAACATCACCAAAAACAAGCAAGCAAACAAAAGCAGATGTGCTTGTGTTGTGTTAAAGTCTAAAATCACCTACTTCTGCCTGCTACTAGTCGAGATCATGAAACTTTAGTATATGGGGGCTGGAGAGATGGCTCAGCACTGGCTGCTCTTGCAGAGGACCTTGGTTTGGTTCCCAGCACCCACACTGTGGCTAACAACCATCTGTAACTCCAGTTCCAGGGGATCTGACACTCTCTTTTGATCTCCAAAGGCATTGCACACATGTGGTACCCTTACATACATGCAGGCAAAACACTCATACACATAAAATAAAAATATATCAAAAAATTTAAGACTTTAATATGTTAAAAGCATTGTTCTTCAATCAATGTTATTTTAAGTATGCCTAAACTCTGATCATAATAGCCTCACTCTAGTGATGACTTGGAGAACACATTTTTTAAAATATTTTATTATTTTTATTTTTTATGTGTATGAGTATATTATTGCCTGCTTGTATATAAGTGCACCCATGTCATGCAATGCTTGTGGTGGTCAGAAGAGGGTGTTAGATCCCCTGGAACTGGAGCTACAGAGACAGTTGTTAGCTGCTATGTGGGTGTTGGGCACCAAACCCAGGTCCTCTATAAGAGCAGCCAGTACTCTTAACTGCTGAGCCATTTCTCTAGTCCCATGGAGAACACATTTTTAAAAATCTTTCTACCCTAACTTCTAAACCTTTACTTTCCCCTTCATTAGTCAATATTGTTTCTTTTCACACCCACACACCCACACCCCATTACATTTATTTATTTGCTGGGTGATACACATGTGCCAAGGCACAAACATGTATAGCAATCAGAGGACAATTTGCAAGAGTCGATTTTCTCCCTCCACCATGTGGGTTCCAGAGGTTCAAACTCAGGTTGTCAGTCTTCCTCTGCTGAGCCATCTTGCCAGCTCCCGACTTACCCCTTCTTTAAAAAAAGAAGCTTTCTCCCCACTTCTGTGACAGGGGGAAAGAGGGTATCCTTGGGGAGTGGGTATTCTGATTAAACTGTCCCTCACTCAGTGGCCTGTCCTATTACTTTTACTGAAGAGAGAGGGGCAGGATCTTTGACTCTTCAACTCACATTTAGTGAAGCAAGAGTGAAGGAACTGGAAGGCTGAGAGCATCCCCAAGCTTTCCATAGTCATTTCTTTATCCTCAGCCCCTGCTCCTTGCCTTCCTACCTCCCTAACTTCCTGGTTAAGACCTGCATTTCCCTTCCTCGTACTCCATCTGGCAACCTCACGTTGAGATAACTACACCTCCTTCAATACTCATTTAATAATTTTGAAATGAGCAAAGTGAAGGAGGTTTGGTTCTGCCCTGGTCCATGCACAGGGCAGACAGTGGGTGAGCCTGTGGAAAGGCTCCCCCACTATGCCATAGAGGTACGCAGGGCACATGGCCACTTTATGGCTTTCTTAGAATACAGAGTGGCAGGTTTTGATGAAATACAAATGAATTCTGTTGCATAATCCAAGAGAAAACATCATTTTCTCAAAATCTCCTTAGACTTCTATTTTTGAGTTTATTTATTGAGCAGATACCACCTGAATAGCTAAAGCACCACACCCTGGGCCAGGTGCAAGGGAGACTGGACTTTTCCAAACTCCATTTGTTATGACTTCCAGAAGCCCCACAGGCTCAGGCAGAAAGTACAGTGAGTCCCCAGCCCAGAGGAACAGCCACCAGGGTCACAGTCAAATTTGTATAAGCCCTAGGCAAGTGACCACAGGGCGCCAGAGGGCAAAACCTCAGTATATATAAAAGCAATGGCCCTTGAGTTAGGGATGTAGCTCAGCTGGGAGAGTACTTTACCTACCTACATAAGGCCCTGGATTCCCCAGCACAGAGTAAACTCAGTGTGGCAGCACACCCATGTAATCCCAGCAGTGGGAAGCAGAGATAGGAGGATCCCAAGGACTCGGGGTTCAGCCAGACTAGCCAATCCATGAACTCCAGGTTCAGTGAGAGACCCTGTCTCAAAAAAAAATATATGGTTGAGGGGCTGGAGAGATTGCTCAGTGGTTAAGAACACTGACTGTTCTTGCAGAAGACCTGGGTTCGAATCCCAGCACCCACATGGCAGCTAACAACCGTCCATAACTCTAGTTCCAGGTGATCTGACGGCCTCTTCTGTCCTCTGTGGGCATTGCACAACATGGGTGCACTTACCTATATGCAGGCAATGCACTCATACACATAAAATAAAAATAATAAATAAAATATTTTTTTAAAAAATATGGTTGAAGGAGTAGCTAGATGGCTCAGCAGTTAAGAAAACTTACTGCTATTGCAGAGGGCACAAGTTCAGCTCCCAGCACCCACATGGCAGCTCATAACCGATTGAAATTCCAATCTAGGGAATCCAGTGCCTCTTCTACACTCCACAGGCACTGCAAACATGTAGTGCACATACATATATGCAAGCAAAACACTCATGCACAAAAAATAATTTAAAAATCTATAAAACAGTATGGTTGAGAACAGTAAAGGAAGACACTGTGGGTCTCTGGCCTCCATGTGCACATCTCAAAAAAAAGTTTTTTACTGAAGATATTGAACAAACATTCCAATGGCTTTTTAAAATACTTTATTGAGTACACCAAGAGGGCAGTGGGTGGGCAGTAACTGGAATCTATTCACAGTCCAGCCTTTTTTTGAATCTGAGGAAATTGTTCTGTTGTTTTTTTACATCGAAAGAATATTGTAAATTCACCACATTAACATACATTGACTTAAAACTGGTCCTTAACCCCACTGGAATTTCAAGAAACTATTTCATATATTTCTGAATGGTAATATTTTATTATATTTGTGCATGTGTGTATACGTGTGTGTGTGTGTGTGTGTGTGTGTGTGTGTGTGTGTGTGTCAGAGGACAACACACAGACATCAGTTCTCTCCTTCATCCATATAGGTCCCTGGGATCAAATTCAGGTTGTCAGACTCCATCGGTGGCAAGCACATTTACGCACTGAACCATCTCATTGGCCCTGAATGATCATGTTGTGGGCTTTTTAAATGTATATTTTCAAATTCATTTATTTTTATTTTATGTGTACAAGTGTATTGCCTGCATGTATGTAAGTGGACTCATGCCATGCAATGCCCTCGGAGGTCAGAAGAAGGTGGAACTAGTGGTTCTTGTTGAAAGGCCTGGGAGTTGAGGAGACAGTGTGCTCAGTGGAGGTGACATATCAGAGTTTTGGGGCTTCGGGTCTCTGGCTACATTCCCCTCATTTTAAAATTTCCTCATTAAGTTGACCTGGGTATTTTTGAACTGTTTTAGGTAATGATTGAAAAATTCATTTCCTGGTTCTGGGGATGTTGTTCAGTGTTAGGGTATCACTCCCAAAAATATGCAAAAATAAAAATAAGCAAACTTCATTCCCAACTGTACTTGAAAAGGGTATCTACTGTTAGATGGACATGTGTCTGCATCTTGTTGCCTATTACATAATATATGAAGAATTTTAGTGATAGTGACCTCTGGTATAAAAGCTGCCCTGCAAATCTAAGATTCCTTTTATAAAAAGAAAAAACGTGGGGACAGGAGAGGGTTCCGTGGTTAAGAGCACTGGCTGCCCTTGCAGAGGACCCAGGTTCTCTTCCCAGCACTCACATGGCAGCCAATAACCATCCATAACTTCAGTTCCAGGGGATCCAACGCCCTCTTCTGGCCCACATGGACATTGCACAACCCTGGTGCACTTACATAGATGCAGGCAAAACCCTCATATACATAAACTAGAAATAAATATACTTTTTTTAAACTTTAAAAACAAAAAAGAAAAAGTGGGCCATTGAAATGGCTCATCAGATAAAGGCACTTGCCACAAAACCTGACAAACTGAGTTCAATTCCCTGAACTCATAAGTAAAAGGAGAGAAAACTCCCACAAGTGTTCTCTGACCTCGTGTGTGTGTTGTACTACCCAAGTGTCCACATGCACACCCACATGCACACACACAGTAAATAATAATTTTAAAAGAAAGAAAAGAAGTTAGGGCAAAGCAAAGAATTGTACTGCTAACATTATCTAACATATTTAAAAGAGGTTACATAAAACTTGGGCTTTGTCTTTGAACTAAAAGCTAAAGTAGCCTTTCTTTCTGGAGTAGGTCACACACTACTGTGTGTCATTTTTTTAACATTTTATTTATTAATTTTTTAAATGTGTGTCACTGTATTCTTGCATGTATGTTAAGTGCACCCATGTCATGCAGTGCCCTTGGAGGTCAGAAGAGGGCATTGGAGCCCTTGGAACTGGAGTTACGTATGGTTGTTAGCTTCCATGTGGGTGCTGGGATTCGAACCTGGGTTCTCTACAAGAGCAGACGGTGCTCTTAACCCCTGAGCCATCTCTCCAGCTCATTATGTGTGTCATTTTTAATATATACCTTACTGGATTATTTAAATACCCATGCGTCAATGACAATCCATCGAATTTCAAGTTTTAGCTTTCTGAGTATATTCCAATTTCTTTACATTAAAAAAAAAATTTTTTTTTGGTCTTTTTGAGACAGGGTCTCCCTGTAGCCCCAGCTGTCCTGGAAATCACTATGTAGACCAGGCTGGCCTTGAACTCACAGAGATCTGCCTGCCTCTGCCTCCTGAGTGCTGAGATTAAAGGCATGTGCCACCACGCCCGGCGCTTAAAATTATTTTTATTTTATGTGTATGAGTGTATTGCCTGCATATATGTGAATGCACCCGTGTGGTGCAATGTCGCAGAGGTCAGAAGAGGGCTTTGGATTCCCCTGGAACTGGAGTTAAGGATGGTTCATAGCTGCCATGTGGGTGCTGGGAATCGAACCCAGGTCCTCTGCAAGAGCAGTCAGTGCTCTCAACCACTGAGCCATCTCTCCAGGCCCCAATTTCTTTACATTTAATAAACTTGGAAAATATAGATAGCTTTTAATTTGATAAGCAGGGTCCTACACCTGGTTTTGAAACCAGGTCTTCCTGTAGACCCAACAGGCCTGCAACCAAGCTGGCCTGAATCTCAAAGAGATCCATTGGCTTCTGCTTCTGTGGAGTGCTGGGATTAAAGGCATGCACCACCATGCCCAGCAGTTTTTGTTTGTTTGTTTGTTTGGTTGGTTGGTTGGTTGGTTGGTTGGTTGGTTGGTTGGTTGATTTTGTTTTGCTTTGATATACAGTCTCACTGTGTAGCCCAGGCTAGCCTCAAACTATCCTCTTGCCTCAGCTTCCTCTGACTCCTGAGATTGTAGGTAAGTATCACCTTGGCCAGGGTTTTGATTTTTCTAACATATGCTTGTGTGTGAATGAGTTTTGCTTTGCTCTGCGAGTGAGCACTGTGGGTTCTAGTGCCACTGACTCTCTTTGCAAGTCAAGTGATCACCATTTGAAAATAGCTGCTGCTTATTTGAGGGTCTCCTCTCAGTCTACCTGTTTAATTCTCACTGAAACCATGACTCAAAACCCAAACCTCCACCTCACAGGTCTCCTGTGATACTGGCATGTAAAAGCTTCGTGTTTTTCTGGGACTGTCAGGTTCAACTTCAAACACTGTAGTTTTATTAATAAATACATGGTCATAAAATGCAGGCCTAGTGCTTTTCTTTAGAACCTTAGACCCACTTGCATGGGTCCCAGTCACAGTCCAAGCTCTTTTTTCTATGTCATGAGTTTCCCAAGTTCAGATTTCCTGGGAAATAAAACAGAATAATAACACTTTGAGCATTTTTTTCCATAAGATTCAGAAAACATAGGTTAAGATGCTTTTTAAAAATTATTTTGGGGGCTGGAGATATGGCTCAGCAGTTAAGAACACTGACTGTTCTTGCAGAAGACCCAGGTTCAAATCCCAGCACCCACATGGCAGCTAACAACTGTCCATAACTCCAGTTCCAGGGGATCCGACAGCCTCTTCTGTCCTCTGTGGGCATTGCACAACATGGGTACAGTTACTTACATGCAGGAAATACACACATATACATAAAATAAAAATAACAAAAATTTTTTAAATTATTTTGGAAGACTGGGCATGGTGGCACACGCCTTTAATCCCAGCACTGGAGGCAGAGGCAGGTGGATCTCTGTGATTTCAAGGCCAACTTGGTCTATATAATGAGTTCCAGGCCAGCTGTGGCTACAGGGAAACCCTGTCTCAAAAAGACAAAAAGAAAAGTTATTTTGGGTCAGGCGTGGTTTGGGAGGCAGAGACAGGCAGATCTCTGTGAGACCCAGTCTATGTCATGAGTTCCAGGCCAGCTGTGGCTATAGAGAAACTCTGCCTCAAAAAACAAACAACAACAACAAAAAAAAAAAAAGCAATTATTTTTCGGGGAGACAAGGTCTTGCTGTCTTGCTATACAACTCACTGGTCTCAAACTCATGATATCCCCTACCTCCAGAGTATACACTCATCTTAAGAGATGCACTTTTTTTGCGTTTTATTTATTATTGTGTGTATACTTGATGGGAGTGGGGCATTCATGTGTCATGGCACATACATGGAGGTTAGAGGACAACTTTGTGGAGTTGGTTCTCTCCTTCCACCTTTATGTGGGTTTCAGGTATTAAACTCAGGTCGCCAGGCTTGTGCAGCAAATGCCTTGCCTGCTGAGCCATCTTGCTGGCCCGAGAAATACATTTGTTAACCTCTAATACAACCTTTTTCAGTGGCATAAATGTTCTACATCTATGTTGTCCAGTCGTGGGTGGACACCAGCCATGGCCACTGAGTGCTTGAAAATGTAGCCGGTGTGACTTAGGAATTAAACATTACATTTTATTTCATTTTAATTCATTTATAGTAAAATAGCCACATGTGGCTAGTGGTTGACCTGCTGGTCAGCATAGCTGTAGTGCAACACCTACATCTGATGGCTATGGCAAATTTATTCAAGATCTCTCAAGCCCACAAGATGACTCAGTGGCTAGAGGTGTCTACTGCCAAGCCTGAGTTCAATACCCAAAACCTACAAGGGTAGAAGGAGACAACTGGCTACCAAAATTTGTCTTCTGACCTCCATGTGTATGCCATGCACAACACATGTACACACACACACACACACACACACACACACACACACACACACACACACAAACTAAAAATAACAAAATGTAGTAAAAAATTTAAGGATCTCTTCATTATTTGAACTTCAATATATAAATGGGAGAAAGGTCTAAATAGAAATGTAACAGGAAACACCTTCCTTACACATCAAAACATGTAAAACTTATAAAAGGAAAGTCAGTTCTATAATGAATTTAATGTTGGATCTTAGCTTTTACACCAAAACCTGGCTGTAAAATGTCATTTCCCCTCAAGAAATCTCCATGTTTAATTTTTTTTTAATTTCAGATAATAAAATTTTGTATTTTCTAAATATCTTTGGTTCTTGCTTTCTAATGGAGGAAAGGGCAATTATATATTTAAAAAAAATTTTTTAAGTTCTCATGGAGGAGATACAAAAACCAAAGGTTTCTCCTAAAACCCTGGGGTAAGACATTGATTTCTCCTTACCCCACCTGAGCATGTGCTGTTTAAAAATCCCCCACAGTTGTACATGGTTTTCAGCTGCAAATTGCCAGAGTATTGTTTGTTTGTTTTTTTATACTCTTAAGGGTTAGAGCTACCGACTGACTGACCACCCTCGTCTTTTATAGAGAGAGGGACATGGTCTTTTGAAAGCATTTTCTCCTTTAAAAGTCATTTCAGTTGCATTTAAGAAACGTCCATTATCATCCATCCAGGGCATCTTTTTTTCATCCACTGGGCGTTAGAATGAGATTAATCATCTTTGCCCATCAAGAACGCACAGGGCTCCATTAAATCAGTCAAGGACATTGAATCCCAGCCTCCTCACTCTGCTGACATACATGCCAATGCTGAGTTGAGGGACGATTTGGGAAAGTATCATTAGGTTGGAATTGTACGCCTGTCTCTTTAAATCTAAAAAAAAAAAAAAAAAAAAAAAAAAAAAATCCTTTCAGAAGCTGTAGAGAGAAGGTGCTAGAACTGTGTACGATCATGACTGGAAAGCAGGATCCCTCAGTGACTGCCGAATCTTCCCAGCACAAGACAGAGAGGCAGCTCAGCACAACCCTCCCCTGATCCCCAGGCAGAAGGAGGATGCCACCGACCAGCTCGCAGATACAATTCGATTGAGAACGCTGCTCTTTCAAGGGAATGAGTTGGAGGCTCGCTTTTATGTTAAAAGCCACCAGTATCCTCCTTGCCAGACATGGACACGACATTTTTAAAGGAATTATTTGGTCACCGCGTTTTATGCAAACTGTTCTAAGGAGTCTACTATACATGGCATTGTCTCTCCTCTCCTTTTTTTCTTTTGCATATATGTAATTCCGGAGGTAAAGGAAAAAAGCCTGCCAGGGAGTCAGAAGGCATCCCACTAGCGATCAGCTGACATTCCTAACTGAAGGCTGCAATGTGTTGCTTATTCACTGTATACCGTGGGAGCTGCGGGGACTAGCAGAGAGCTGAACTATGCATTTCAAACAGCGGTGCTTGATCAGAAAGAGGGCTGAGAGAGAGGCAGCCGGCGAGGAAAGAGCACAGCTGGACTTTCTCCTTCTTTTCATCCATTTCTGCAGGATCATGTATTCATAAGGGATGAGGCGGGCCACGGCGATCCCAGGCCTGAGCCGCGGCCTACCCAGTCAGTTCAGAGCCAGGCCCTCCACTATCGGAACCGAGAGCGCTTTGCCACGATCAAATCAGCATCTTTGGTAAGCAGACAACCCTCTACCCACCTTCCCTGCCTTCCCCTCCTCCCTGTCTGGCCCTCCCTGAGCCTCCCTTGGCTTCATGGATGGGAGGAAAAGGAGTCAGGAATGTCTTCTCCCTCCTAATAATTTTATTCATTTTAGAAAAAAAAAAAAATCTGTTGGCATAGCAACCTGATCTCAGATATTTAGCGTTGTCTATGACATGTTAAAAAAAAAAAAAACCTTTGTGTGTGTGTGTGTCTGTGTGTCTCTCTGTGTGTCTGTCTGTGTGTGTGTTTGTGTGTGTGTGTGTGTGTGTGTGTGCTGTATATGCAAAATACAAGGCTTTTGAGATGAGTTGCTAGCCTGTCCAATTTTTTTAAAGCTGTCTTTTCATTGAAATAAATAATACTAAAAACCTTTTTTAAAGGTCTGGCTGCGTGAATGCAGGTCACTACACTTCTTTTTGCATATGTGTATGTGTGTCTGTATAATGTCCACACACATCAAAAGATTAAGCACAATTTTTTTTTTTTTTAATATATGGTTGCCAGCTACCATCTGTAATTGTAGAAAAATCAGTCGCTTCCCAGGGATGGATCGCCGGTTCGTTCTGGTTCATTCATTTATTTATTGCAACAATGGTAGTGGCTGTGCTTCCCCCATTTAACCCCTGAAGAATTTCCTGACAACCATAAAGCGAGGAGGGCTTTGTAGGAGTCGCTGGGAACGACTGTGAGAGCAAAGGGGCCAAAGGATTCTTCAGCATTTTTACTATTGCAAATGTGATTGCCGGATGCCCTTGTAGTAGCAAAAGGGGTGTGTGCAGGAAGAGTTAGTTTCCATGCCTCCTCCCCTCGGTCCCCCCACGCGTGCGCGTGCGCGCTCACACACACACACACACACACACACACACACACACACACTCACAGGCTCACACCATTTCATCCTGGCTTTCTGAACTCCCCTTAATCTTTCCCTCCTGAATCTCACTTCTCAACCAGGAAAATAATTGAAATATTAGTTGTTTTGCCCAAATGGATATTAGAGGTCACATGGGCAGGAAGAGTTAGTGTACGTACGCTGCTCAGCCGTTAAATCCAGAGCCTATGATGACATCATCCAAGGCCGACCCAGAAATGATCGTTTTTTCTTGTCCTATTTTTCAAACCTGATTTCTACTTAATTCCCCCGCCTAAAGTCTTTGTAAAGGCTCCAGCGACCCTTGAAATTTAGAATGGATTATAATCTTTGAAAACCCAAATATAAGGAAAATGAAAGCAGGTACCCTATTGCTTTTGCCCATGGCTGGGTAAGAAGAAAACCCACACAATTTGATGTAGTCTATTTATAAATAATTCCCCTCTCTTGAGTTCCTTTATGTTGAAGTTTCTTGTAATCTCTTTGATGGGCAATTTTTTACCTGAGAGGAACACTGCTGTGTGGTAGACGTCTCAAAATGTCCACTCTGTATCTGCCAATGGTTGGTAAGCATCTCAGAACCTACTTGTGAGTCTGTATAAAGCATGGTGGGATTGTTAATTAGTAATTATCTCCGTGCCATGATACCTGACAAAAGGAGAAATACGGTATTTGCAGGAACTGTGACTCCTCACCACAGGCCTCTGTGGGGCTTGCACCTTTTATCCCCACCTGCGCGTGTGAAGTGAGAGTAGAGACAGTAGAGAGCCCCCAGCATCCCAGCACCATGGGCAGGCTCTGCATGGAGCTATACCTTACCCCCAGCACATCTCCTCAGCACGGGACAGGTCCTCTTCTTTCCCTCATGCCACACCCTCCTCCTTCCCACATCATATATTCATGACTCTCTCCTCCCTCCCCAGAAGACATTACTACAGTTATGCCGGATAGTCTCACTCCAGCCTCTGAGAACTCACACCAGGGCTGCTCTGGTGGGTTGCAGCCATCCGAGTCTTCCTCTCTGATCAAAGCTGCTTCCCCACCAGATTACTTCAGGCTGTGGGCAGAGTCCTCAGGAGTCCCTATGAATCCTACAGACTTCAGAGTTACCTCATGTCTGGAGAACTTCTGGGATCCAGCTCTCCAGTGGACTCTTGTTTGCCAAAAGGCCTCTGCTCCAATACTAAGTTAGAAACTGAGAAACCTGGGGGCTGTTGCTTTAGTCACAAAAAATAAGCTGTTTTGCAGCACACCCTGTCCAGATGGGATGCTTGGGAAGTTGCAATGGCATTTTCTCTTGAATATCTAGTGACTTTTGAAGGGAAAAAAAGAGCTCAATGGAAGGGAGAAGGGGTGTGGCTTTGGGTGGTTGGTTATATGTCCCATTTTGGACGATCTGACTATTGGCAGACTAATATTCATGTATATTGTCAAGTAGTACAATTCTGCTCCCCACCACACGATCTTATAGATCAATAAGGGTATGTAAGTCATGAAATACCACAAAGAAGCATCTAATTTTTAATCATGGATCTCACATCCTTTTATTTTTCATTCAAGTGAAAAGGACTCAGATGGAATATTTAGCATGGGAGATCATGAGAGAATGAGGGTCCCTGAGTCAGGAGTCAAGTCATTGGTGGAAGCAGTAAAGTGGTGGCGGTTCTAGAATGATTGGTTCATTTGTTCGTTAGTTCATTGGTTTAGTTGGTTTGTTGGTTATACCCATGCTCTTTCTTCAAAGACTTCAAGCTGAAAAGCCACAGGGAGGCCTCAAAACAGTCACCATAAAGCATAGAAATGACAAATTCATTTTTCAATTATGAGATCAGTAAACAAGAATATATTTTTTTCAGCTGACTTGTAAACTAACGCAAACAATCATGGCTTCTCAGATGTGCTTGCCAACCCACCTTTTCTACATAAACCTAAAAGAGGCTTCGCTGATTGCCGTCTGCCTCAGTGTGACTTTCTCCATTTGTATCTCTGAGTGAGTAAGGTATGTGAGGCCTTGGCACCTTAAAACGGAGTTTTGTGTTTCCATACACTAACACTGTCGCATTTGGAACAAAGGAAAAGCAAGCCTTGAAACCAGAGGAAACTTTAGAATCATAGTTCCTTCATCGTAGTCTTTCGAAGGTTGGCAGTGAGTGATCTTATTTAGAAGAATCGGAAAAAGCAAGGGGATTCCATGGTATCTTTTTGCTTTTTATCTTTTTCTGTAAAAAAGTGTGCTGAGCTGATTTGTTGCCTAGAGGAAAGGGTTGTTTATATGGCTCTTCAGAATTCTTCCACTGAGTCTTGGCTCTTTGAGGTGGGCCTTCCTTGAGTCTTATCATTGGTGAACAGGCATCCCAGTGTTTGTGTTCCATTACTGAGACATGAGAGAGACTTCAGCTGTGGCTCCATCCATCTGATGGCATTTCTTTTTCAAATTTTGTGGTATTCTGGGCCTCTGGCAGCCTCTCTAGTAGTGGTAACTAAAGAGGTCATATGTCTCTACCAGATGGTTCATCAGTTGCCTCCTTGAAGAATTCTCAGTGGAAAACAGTAGTCTCATTGCACAGGTGAGTTTATGATAGAGCACACATTAAAGGGCAAGAGCTTGAGAGGAAAACTTAAGAGTTTCCAGACAAACATAGAAAGAAACTGATTGTTGCTCTGTTCTGGCCACTGTAGGTTCCTTTACTTGGCTTTACCAGATTTAGGAGAAAAACTCATAAAAAGGGAGTCCACATTTGCAATTTTTAAAATGCAACCTAATTATTCAGCTAACTGCACATAGTTTGAAGCATAAGAATAAAAATGTAGTACCTCAGCAACAGCTGCTCCTGTGCCCCTTTCAGGAGCCCAGTGGTGTCTCCAGGTGCATTTCAACACACTGTGAATCTCGGGGCCAGGGGGATGGCTCAGTCAGTAAAGGGGTTACCATGCAAGCATAAGGATCTAAGTTCAGATTCCCAGCACCCACATAAAAAGCCATATGTGGCGATGTGTCTCTAGAACCCCAGTCCTTGGGGACAAGAGGACATGCAGATCTCTGGTGTTCATTGGCCATCCAGCCTAGCTGAATCAATGAACCCCAAGTTCAGTCTCAAAAACTAAGGTGGAGAGCATCATGCATTGAGAAAGACCCCTAATGTCCACCTCTGGCATGTCATGTGCCTTAAGTCACAAAGATCCTTGCTGGTACCATTTTTTTTCACCTGTGCTGTCAATCAATGTGCCCAACCCACATGGCCACTCTCTCAGTAAACATGTAGAATGACTGAATGAACAAATGAGGTCTCTTGCAGCCACTGCCACATAAAAATCTGGATCTAAAAGTGTACATTTTAGTCTGGTGTGACAGTGCATGCCTGTGATATCACCACGTGGGAGACAGAGGCAGAAAGATCTCAATCAAGTCCAGCCTGAGCTATATAGCCAGTTCTTGTCTCCATTTAAAAAAAAAAAAAACAAATGAACAAAACCCTGCATTTTGGTTATTCATATAATATTTTCTGTTACAAGGCAAAAATTACCTGGTATCAGTCATTACTTTTAGTAAGAACTTTTTCTTAGGTGTTCTGAAGAATGAAATGTCTGGTCTCTGAAGCCAAAATGAGACTCACTGTATTCTTTTTAAGAAGTTGCTGTAAATTTCATTTGTGCTAAGTGCTAATGGGCCACTTTGATCAAAGGCATTGCTTTATTTCTTACAAATAATGAACCCTGTAAGTAGCCACTGTGCTCTGTTCTGGGTTCAGTCAGTCACCTGTTACCCTTCCAGGGCCATGTTGGTACATGGTAGGCAGAGTCAAGACTGTGTGTTGAACAGTTTGCTTTAGGACCAGGTCTTCCTGGGATTAAACAGGATGATATTGAGCAGCTGGACAAAATTCCTTATGAAAGTGGTATGGTCCTCCTTTCTGTGGCCTATTATTTATCACTTATTCAATTGTATATATTCCAGATATGTGAGACGGGCAATAATTCAGATTCAGAAATTGTGCATGGGCTGGGATTGTAGCTCAATGACAGAATACATGCTTAGCAGACAAGGCTGTATGTTTCATCACCAGTAGGAGAGAGAGAGAAAGAAAGAAAAAACACAGTAGGAAATGTACACATACTACTTTGTTGTGTGCCGAGTATTGACCCAGGGCCTCATTCACACTAACATGCTCTACCATATTTTTCTTCATAGCCCACAAGCTAGAAATAGGTAATCATACTGTGAAATATGCTCTTTCACTGAGCATGGTAGCCTATGCCTTTAATCTTTAATCCCAACATTTCTTGTAGCCTAGAAGGAGAAGGAAGGAAACCTACAGGTATTGAGCATTCCTTCAAGTCAGATGCTAGCTAAGCACTTCACATGTTAACCTTATCCAGCCCTCCATCTCTGAACAACATCCAGCTTGCCCATCTTTTCTGCAAAGGAATCAAAAGACTTCAAGAGGTTAAGTCCTTTGCCCAAGGTCATTGGTGCAGTTCAGGACTGAATGAGTCTTTTTTCTAAGCCGCTCATGGGTGTGGTACAGTGGCACAGCCCACTTATATATGGTCCCATGATTGAGCCATCTCTGGTAAAAACTGTAGTCACCTCATTTCTGTAACTTTTTCACATTTTCACACTTCCTCAATTTGTGATTCACACTTAACATTTACTCCAACTTTGACTGGTTTGTTTGTTTTATTTTATTTTTAAGGGATGACGATTCCCTATTTCTTTCTGACAGAAAATAATAGCTCTTTTTCTGCCTTGAAGACATGAATTCCCTCAGGCAATTTGAGGGACATAGGCCCTTGGTTCTGATCCCAAGACTTACAAAGATTAGAGAGGTAGAGTCAGGAGTGGTGGTACACAGCTGTAATCCCAGTTCTTGAGAGGCTGAGACACGAATACAAGAAGTTTGAGGCCACCCTAGGCTGCATAGTGAGTTCCAGGCCAGCTTGGACTACACAGTGAGGCTGTCTCAAAAACACAAACAGGGACTGGGAAGATGGCTCAGTCGGTAAAATGTCTGCCTTGCAAGTGTAAGGACCTGAGATCAGATCCCCAGAAGCCATGGAAAAAGCCAGGGTTAGTGGCTTTTATAACCTCAGCTCTGAGCAGTGGACACAGACAGATCCCAGAAGCTCCTTGGCCAGCCTGTCTAACCAAATCAGTGAACTTCAGGTTAACTGAGAGACCTTGTCTCAAAAAAATAAAGGTGGAGAGCCTTTGAGGAAAGACACCCAACATTAGCCTCCAGCCTATTACCACAGGCATACCAGCATATGCACACACCCACACTAACAAGTACATACACTACGCACTAATAAAAAAAAAATTAAGGAGATAAATTATATGTGAAAGCACATGTAAAATATATAAAATTATTGGCTTTTTAAAATTCTGCTGACCAATCAGTGTATTCTTCAGGTAAATGGTGCACACATACAACAAACCAGCATTCGGAATGTAATCAGTGTATTTTTAATATGTTTAATGTTCAATTTCACAAATGAAACCACTGGTTGTACTTTTAACTCATCTATCTACCTTGAGCATGGAAGTATAAAATTTTGTATCTCTTGGTGGCTCACTCCTTTTATCCTAGCACCTAGGAGTTAGGGGCCAGCCTGGACTATATGGCAAGACTATCTAACAAAACAAAACAGCCCTAGTATCAGGAAACCAATCTGAAACTCAGGAAGTTTGATTGTGACAATGGAAAGTGGTGTTTGGAGTCTGAGAAGCTGTTTATCCAAACCATGGGGAGCTTTGGGAAGCAATGGGACCTGGGCTTTGTCAGTAGTCTTTGCTATACACATCATACTTTGAGCAGGGTGTGATGATCAGGCAGGACCACCATGT
Organism: Nannospalax galili; assembly: GCF_000622305.1. NCBI lineage: Eukaryota > Metazoa > Chordata > Mammalia > Rodentia > Spalacidae > Nannospalax > Nannospalax galili. The sequence continues at coordinate 1,857,445 of NW_008360306.1, forward strand.
TTTCAGGAAGCCACCCCCAGTTAAGACAGAAAATGCCCCTTGCCTCATTTCTGCTTCATCTTTGGGCCTCCTAGCAGAAGGTGGCCATCCTAAGAATATCTTATCTTCTAGACGAATGCATGTGACAGGGTTTAGGTGTATTGTGGTGGCTTTAGAGTGGACCCTGCCTGTGCTCTGGGGGTCTCATTAATGAGGGAGAGAGTACTAGAGGCCTGGAGAGATGGCTCGGTGGGTGAAGTGCTTGCTGCATAAGTAGGAGGAACTGAGTTCAGATCTGCAGCACCCATGTAAAAGTCAGGAAAGGCAATGTGTGGCTGTTATCCCAGCACTGGAAGGGCAGAAACAGGAGGGTCCCTAGAGCTCGCTGGAACAGCAAGCTCTCAGGTCAGTGAGACTTTGTCTCAAAAACTAAGATGGAGAGCATTAGAAGACACCCATTGTCAACCTCTGGCCTCCACACTCACATGGGTGAGCATGCCTATACACACGTGTATACACGTGTATATGCCATACACACAAGGGAAAACTAAAATAAATATGTGGATAGAACATGTCTACCTGGGAATAGAAACTCTATTTCCACATTTGTCTGGGGAAAAAAAATCTGAATTCAGAGGGGACTAAATGGTATCTTTTCTGATAAGCAGAATCGATTGATTTTTTCCCCCCTAAAAATGTGCTTCTGGGTGGTAAAGGAGTGAAATTTGTACCATCTCTCAGACTGCTTCACTCTTTTCCTTTATCCACATATAAGTACATTTAAGAAAATAATAGTGGGGCTAAGTGTGGTGCGACAGGCATGTAACCAGCATTTGTAAGGCTGAGGCAAGAGAATCACCATGAGGTTCAAGGCCAGCCTGGCCTACATAGTAACACCCTGTCTCAAAAAAGCAAGCAAGCAAACAAAAACATTAAAAGACTGGGCATGGTGGTGCACACCTTTAATCCTAACACTCAGGAAGCAGAGACAGGTGGATCTCTATGAGATCCAGCCCAGCCTGGTCTACGTAGCCAGTTCCAGGCCAGCTGTGGCTATAGGGAGACCCTATCCGCCACCCCCCCCCAAAATTTTTTTTTATTCTGAGGATTTAGCTCAGTGGTAGAGAACTTACCTAGTGTTTGCAATACCTTGAATTCTCTGCCCAGTGCTACAGGGGGTAAAAAAGCAAACAAACTAAACAGTCCACACAGAGCCAGGCATACCTGCAATTCCAGGATGTGGGAAACTGAGGCAGAAGGGTAGAGAATTTGAGATCTGCCTGGGCTACATAGAAAGATCCCATCTCAAAAAAAAAACATAACAAGAACGTGGCTCTGTGGTAAGAGGAAGGCTAGCAAGTGAAGTCCTTGGTCCCCTTTCCTACACCCAAAGTATAAAAAGTAAATGTGTGTGTGTGTGTGTGTGTGTGTGTGTGTGTGTGTGTGTGTGAAAAAAGTGTGTTGCCCTCTCCTACACACACAGTATAAAAAGTGAATGTGTGTGTGTGTGTGTGTGTGTGTGTGTGTGTGTGTGTGTGTGTGTGTGTGTAATTATGAACAGAAGAGACCACTGGTCTCTTTTAGAGATTTGGAGGACTATCCTTTGTGGGTCTTGACATATCTTCTGCTTTAGAGAGCTTGTCCTTCCATGGTGAGCAGTGCACCTGAAACCTAGAGTTTGTGTGAGCTGGAAAGGGCTCAAAGCCTACCTAGCTAATGTTTAATGTGTACTGTGATAATACTATCCGGTATCCACAAAACAGCCCTCTCTCCAAAGTAAGGACCAAGTGGAGAGTGCTGGGGTGAGGGACACCTTCTAAAAAGCGCAGAGAAACAAACTGCTTTTTAATGAAAAGAGCACTTTGACCCATAAACTGAAAATAGCTCAGAGCATTAATAGCAGTGTGAAATTCTCCAGTAAAACTTGTTTGGGGGTGAGGTTGGGGGACAGGGCTGGAAGTCATCAAGGGGGGTAGCCAAATCACATAGTGAAGAGCAAAGTTAACATTACGATGCCAGAATGAAAGGGCTTTCCTAAAATAAATAGGAAAAGGGAGAAGGAAGTGATTGGAGGCTCCATCAGGAAAGCAGAGAGAGTGAGAAGCTAGAGGAAGCCTGAACGCTCACAGCAGTGTCTGGGAGAGACAACAGGGCACAGGTTTCAGGTTCCCCCTGAGCCCTTCAGCTTGTTGGACATTTAACTGAGAATGATGAAAGAAAAGCTCCCAGGAAAAGTGGCCAGGCAAAACTCATAGAAATACTTTTCCCTTTTGAGGAGACAATTACTGTAACTCCTTAGCAGCTCTTTTATAGGGAAGGGAAGGGAGGCACATGGTTTAGAATTTTTCTGTGTGACCAGGCATGATGGCACACACCTTTAATCTCATCACTTGGGGAAGCAAAAGCAGGCAGATCTCTGTGAGTCTGAGGCTGGCCAGAACTACATAGTGAGACCCTGTCTAAAAAAAAAAAAAATCCTGTGTGTCTATGATATATAGGTCTTGTTTGTGTCTCTCCTCCATGTTAGTGACATAAGCCTTTTAAAATGTGCAGTGCGTCTCAGCCAGAGGGGTACTGATACCCAGGAAATGTTGGCAATGTCTGAAGGCCACACACACACATATGTGTGTGTGTGTGCGTGTGTGTGTGTGTGTGTGTGTGCGTGCAGGCACTAGGTGTGGACCCCAAGGCCAAGCTTGCACATGCTAAGCAAATCCTGTACGGCTGAGTTACATCCTTAGCCTCTGAAGACACTTGAGTCTCATGAGTTAAGAGGTGCCATTAGGTGGGGCCCAGAATGCAGCCACACATCCCACTGTGCACAGGACAGACCCATAGCAAAGAATTAGCAACTGGCCAGTTGTCAGTAGCATCAAGACTCAGAGATCGTGGTGTAGTGGAAATGGTGTGTCTCTAGAACCAGACAGAGGTGGAGCAGCCACACTCCTTATTAGGCACATGACCTTGACTCTGTGTGTGTGTGTGTGTGTGTGTGTGTGTGTGTGTGTGTGTAATGGCATGTCATACATGAGCATATATGTATATGTGTGTATATGATAGTATGTCAAAAATATATAAATGGCTTCCTTCAGGTCTCAATTTCTTCATCTATCAAATGAGTACATTACACCTGCCTCATGAGTGTGTAAAACGGCTGAGCCAAGAGGTGGCTTTGAGAATGAGCTAGCACCTAGCATAGCACCCTCTACAGGTCAGCTTTGGGATACTCCGAAGCGAGTGGCTCTCTCCACTTTGCCCAAAAGTCTGCCTCTGGTCCCCACAGTGACATTCTGCCCGTGCCACCCCCCTCCACCCCCCAGGTTACACGGCAGATCCATGAGCATGAGCAGGAGAACGAGTTGCGGGAACAGATGTCAGGTTATAAGCGGATGCGGCGCCAGCACCAGAAGCAGCTGATCGCCCTGGAGAACAAGCTGAAGGCCGAGATGGACGAGCACCGCCTCAAGCTCCAGAAGGAGGTGGAGACGCATGCCAACAACTCGTCCATCGAGCTGGAGAAGCTGGCCAAGAAGCAAGTGGCTGTCATAGAAAAGGAGGTCAGTCGAGCACGTGCACAGCCGGTCGGGGGCAGCCAGCCCTAGCCCATGTGGGTCAGTGGCAAGAGGTGGGAGTGGGGCCTGTGAGTCACACGGCAGCACTGTGGCTGAGAGGGTCCACTTGAAGTGACCATTCCAAGATAAAATAGCTAGTGAAGATCCAGTGGAGACGTGTCTGTACATCACTCCCTCCACCGTGGTCTGGGTCCCAGTCAGTAAAGGGAAGGAAAATGCCACTGTCTTCTGGGACCCTGCACTGCTCAGGTCTGGGCCTGGGCTGCCACACCCCAGCTCTCCTCAAATAGCCCTTTGGTGGAGATCACCCTTGCTCACGCCACTGGCCACAAGGAAGTAATCTGGCCCCCACATGGGTTTTCTGGGGAAATATCTCCGTTCCTTATCCAGGTTATTAACGTATTTAATTATTCTAGTTAATTGATTTTTTTTTTTTGTTAGTACCAGGATGGAACTCAGAACCATTCCTACATGCTAACCTTATGCTCACCCTCAGACCCACCAAACTAATTTTGAAAATATTCAAGCACCTGTAACCTTGGGTCACTGGGTTGCTGGGGCAGGAGGATCTCAAGTTCAAGGCCTAACTGGGTTACAAAATGATACCATGTCTCATTAAATTAAAAAATTAAAATTAAAAAAAATAAAGATGAAAGGCACAAAAATCAAGATTTTGGCTTTATTACTGATAAATACTTATGACAGGAAGGGAATGATGGGCTAGACATGGTGGCACAGCCTGTAACTCAGCCACTCTGAAGTGGAGCAGGCAGGCCCCTGGAGCTCCCTGACTAGCCAACCTAGCCTAATCTGCCGCAAGCCTCGGGTCAATGAGAGACTTTGTCTAAAATAACAAGGGGAGGGAGGTTAGAGGGATGGCTCAGTAGATAAGAGCACTTACTGTGTGAGCATGAGGACCTGAGTTCAGGTCCCCGCAGCCTACACAGGCCTAACCACATGTGTACCTACAACTCCAGAGCTATGGAGAGTGGAGACAAGAAGATCATTGGATCACTGGAGCTCACTGGGCACCAACCTAGCTCTGAGTTCAGTGAAAGTCTGTGTCCCAAAGGAATAAAGTAGAGTATGATCAGCAGGACACCACTGTCCTGTGGCCTCCACAAACATGCACACACAGGCACATGCGTCTGCACACATACCAGTGCATATACCACACATACAACACAGACACAAGAAATAAATACATTAAATGAATAAATGAATGAATGAATAAATAAAATAAATAAATAAATAACAAGGTGGGTGGCACCTGAGGAACAGCACCTGGGATTGACTTCTGACCTGCACATGCACTCACCACACACACACACACACACACACACACACACACATACACACCCCTATACACGTTTTATTGGCTGGATGTTGTGGCCCACTCCTTTAACCTCAGCTCTCAGGAGGCAGAGGTAGAAAGATCTCTGAGTTTGAGGCAAGCGTGGTCTACAAAGCAAGTTCCAGGCCAGCCAGGGCTACACAGTAGAACCCTGTCCCCAAATAAGTTAATGGTTCAGTTTCATATTTTTCAATAACTAGGAATGTATTTTAATGGTAATTTTTAAAAGATGTCTTTAGGTTTTTTTTCATTATCTTTTCAAACTTGACATTATCTGGCACTTGTAGACTGCTTCCCCGTACTGGGAATGGAGACAGCGGTGTTCCATGAGGAGCTCAACTTCATCCTGGCATCTTTGTTGTTTTTTCAGGCAAAGGCAGCTGCAGCGGATGAGAAGAAGTTCCAGCAACAGATCCTGGCCCAGCAGAAGAAAGACTTGACAACTTTCTTAGAAAGTCAGAAGAAGCAGTATAAGATTTGTAAGGAAAAAATAAAAGAGGTAAGGGTGCCAACGCCCAGTCGTCCACTATGAGCACAAAATGGCTCATTTTGCATTGCAGTCTATTCAAACCCAGCAGTCCTCAGGCTTTGCATTCACACGTCCCTGTAGTGCTTATTAAAGCAGACCCTGACCTCCACCTAGATACTCCATCCCTCAGTGGATCTGAGGTGGAGTGGGAAAACATGCTTTTCCAATAAGTTTCCACATGATGCTGATGCTGGGCCAGGCGTCACATTTCAAGAGCCATTATATCTGAATTTCAGCCATCCTTCCCTCCTTCCAGCCTGTTCGCCACACATCAGCCAGAGAAATCTTTTTGAACCATAAATCCAGTGTATCTCCTCATCATTTTAAATTCTACCTGCTTTGCGTTGTTCTCAAAGTAATTCAAGTCTAGACTCCAGCCCCCAGGTCTCTCACCCACTGTTGGCCCTGGTAAAGCGCTAATCACATGGTCAGGGTTTAGTGAGCCTATGTTGGTTGACAATTGACTAAATAATCTCTGAGCGTGAGGGAAACTTGAGTACCCCTCTCACTTAACACTCAGCTAATCAGGAGGAAAACAAACTGGGAGGCAGGGGCTGTGCCGCACCGGCTTTCTGTGCTGGTGTTTGCCTTCACCACCTGTGTCACCTCCGTTTGCCATTGGTGCTGCATGGTCTGAGGGAAACCGATGGATCTGTGCTGTCACTGTTTTCAGGAAATGAATGAGGACCATAGCACACCCAAGAAGGAGAAGCAAGAGCGGATGTCCAAGCACAAGGAGAACCTGCAGCACACCCAGGCTGAAGAGGAAGCCCACCTCCTGACTCAGCAGAGACTGTACTACGACAAGAATTGTCGTTTCTTCAAGCGGAAAATAATGATCAAGCGGCACGAGGTGGAGCAGCAGAATATTCGGGAGGTATTTGTCACACGCTGGCCTCTCTCGCTGGCTTGGGGCAGCGAGCCCCATGACAGGGTCCAGTTCCTCCATTCCAGTGCCCTTAGCTGCTAGTGCAGTGCCTGACACACTGTCGTATACAAAGCATGGCGGGGAATGAATTAGACATTGGTAAGAGGAAGCCCATTTGCACGACAGGGAACCAACTTTCTATATATAAATGAAAAGTTACGTTATTACAAGCCCTGCTGTAAGTCGTATCACAGTGAAGAACCAAAGTAGCATAGAGAACGTTAGCTTCCGGCCTGCTTGTTGGGGCTGTGAAACACTTAAGTGACAGCATAATGCTCTGTGCTGCAGTGTGTTCACTGGTTGCCTGATGCTTACAGTGCCAGGCTTCGTGGCAGACACCAGGGCTCTCAAGCAGCCATCTAGCTGCCTCAGTCCAGGAGGGAAAACAGACATAATGGAGTCCAACCATCTCCTGCCCGAGCTGCAGTGGTATGCGTACACTAACTGTAGGTACAGCTGAGAAGGGGCTCGGAGGGGAAGTTGAAGGCAGCCAGAGGCCTGGGTATGTGGAATTCAGCCTAGGAAAAGGCTAACTGGAAGCAGCAGGCAAGGTCCTTGTTTAAAGCCAGGCCTTCTGAGTAGCCTGAAGGCAGTGTAAGCCATCAGAGGCAGGGGAGTGACCTGGTGAGTGCTGGCTGTGCTTTGAAAGAGTTAGCGCATCAGTGTGAGACCCAGGCTGCACTAGGGAGTACAGAGCAGGGAGAGCGGTAGTAGGGACAGTGGGAGAGATTAGATCAGAAGGGCCTTCCTAAAGTACAGCTGCTAGAGATTCTAATAACTTCCTGTGGGGATTTGAGACAGAGAAGCCAAAATGACCCACTCAGGAGACTGAAGCAGGAGGATCACAAGTTTGCGCCTAGCCTGGGTTTCATAATAAGTTGCTGTCTCAAAATAATAATAATGGAGCTAAGGAGGTGACTTAGTGAAGCACTTAGTGAAGTACATACCACGTAAATATGAGTGCCTGGATTTAGATCCCCAGCACTCAAGTAAAACTCCCGGTGCAGCAGTGCATATCTATAATCCTAGCACTGTGGAGGCAGAACCTGGAGGATCCCTGGGGCTAACTGGACGGCCAGTGTAGTCTATTCAGGGAGCCCACTCCAGGTTCAGTGCCTCTAGGCACTGCCATTGGGATGTGCCTCCTCCAGCTCTGATACTATATCAGATTCAGTTCCTAAGAGAGAGAGAACTTGATTGGGTAATGTGCCCACCCTTAATGCTACACCAATTCCAGAAAGAATAGAGTTGTTTCTCAAAGCTGGAGAGGAACACTATAAAACACATGAGGCAAATGTCAGGTATGGTGGTGCAAGCCTTTAATCCCAGCCCTCGGGAGGCAGAGGCAGCAGATCTCAGACCAATCCTGGTTTACACAGTGAATTTCATTTGTGTGGACTGGGACTAGGGAGACCCCATCCGAAGGAAAAACAAAATGAGGAAAGATAGATGCTGAGCCTACAAAAATATCAGATGCCCACCACACTGTTTGGCTTTTTCCATTTACCATGAAACACATGGATTTCTGCCCTGGCCTTGGTGCCACAGGATTTTGTCACCTACTTAATGCTGCTTTTCCCAGTGAGCATTTTGTTGAAATTTTATACATTACCAACAACACGACAGAGAACATCTTTGTACATAAGTATTTTTAGGGGCTATACAGGCAGCTCAGTGGTTGAGCACTCAACTAGCATGCATGAGACCGTAGGGTTCAATCACCAGTACTGAAAAAAAATTAACATTTTCATACATACATACATAAGTATTTTTGAAGAATATTTCTCAGAAATGGAATCTCTGAGTCAAAGAATACATAAATATAAAGTTCTAAATACATATTATGTAGGGCTATTGAGATGGCTCAGCAGGTAAAGGTGCTTGCTGCCAAACCTGACAATTGATAGATGATAGTCACCAAGTTGCCCTCTGAAGGGGTCTATACTCCTACCAAGAAGGCATCATTTCTCATGTTTCTGCCTGAACTGAGTATCATAGCAGCAGTCCTTTATTTATTTATCTATTTATTTATTTATTTATTTATTTATTTAGTCTTTTTGAGACAAGGTGTCCTTGTAGTCCTAGCTGGTCTGGCACTCACCATGTAGACTAGCCTGGCCTCAAGCTCACAGAGATCCACCTGCCTCTGCCTCCCAAGGGCTGGGACCAAAGGTGTGCACCAACATACCCAGATTCAAAATAAAATTTTTAAAAGGCTGGAAGTGTAGCTCAGTAGTAGAGTACTTGTCTAGCATGAATAAGGGACTCTGGGTTTGAGACCCCAGCACAACCAAAAAAATAGAGCTTTGAATTCTTGTTTTTCCTCAGCCTCATTGTCCATGAGGATAAAGGCTTGATATGAGCTGTTTGCGCTGCTTTTAAGAAGGCAGAACCAAAGCTGGGTGTAGTGGCACTTGCCTTTAATCCCAGCACTCAGGAGGCAGAGGCAGGTGGATCTCTTTCAAGACCAGCCTGGTTTACATAGTGAGTTCCAGGCCAGCTGGGACTACAGGGAAGGCAGGACCAGGCTGGAGAGAGAACTCAGCAGTTAAGAACACTGACCATTCTTACTGAGGACCTGGGCCTGGGTTCAATTCCCAGGACCCATATGGCAGTTAACAACCATCCTAACTCCAGTTCTAGGGGATCCAGTGCCCTCTTCTGACCTCTTCAGGCATTGCATGACACAGATACACTTACACACATTCAGGCAATACACTCATACACATAAAATAAAATAAAATAATTTTTAAAAAAATTTTTTTAAAGAATTGGGTGAGACATATAAAATAAATTTTTTTGGTCTTTTTGAGGCAGGGTCTCCCTGTCGCTCCAGCTGTCCTGGAACTCACTATGTAGACCAGGCTGGCCTTGAACTCACAGAGATCCACCTGCCTCTGCCATACCGAGTGCTGGGATTAAAGGCGTGCACCACCACGCCCAGCCTTTATGAAACAATTTTTAAAGATTGAGAACTGGTGTGGTTGTACACACCTGAAGTCTCAGCTATTCAGGAAACAGACCAAAACAGAAGGACCACCTGAGTCAGGAGTTGGAAACCAACCTGGGCAACATAGCAAGACCCCCACTTAAATATAAAACCCACTGAAAGTACATTGTGTGTTGTCATGTAGGCACAGCACTGGACTCTTGCTAAATAAAATAGCGTGGGTTTTCCCATTGTTTAAACTATTATATAGGTAGCTGGGGCTGGAGAGGTGGCTCAGCAGTTAAGAACATTGGCTGTTCTTGCAGAAGACCCAGGTTCAAATCCCAGTACCCACATGGCAGCTGACAACTGTCTGCAACTCCAGTTCCAGGGGATCCAACAGCCTTTTCTGTCCTCCTCAAAATTTTTTTTGGTTTTTTTGAGACAGGGTCTCCCTGTGGCCCCATCTGTCCTGGAACTCACTATGTAGACCAGGCTGGCCTTGAACTCACAGAGATCTGCCTGCCTCTGCCTCCCAAGTGCTGGGATTAAAGGCGTGCACCACCACGCCCAGCAATAAAATATTTTTTATAGAAACTATTATAGGCAGCTGACCACCCTACATCTCAGCAGCTCAGATGTATGAAGTCAAGATAAAGGGACCAGCCCATAGAGGATAACCAAAACCCATCTTGGTATCATGTTTCTGTTTCTAATAGTTTGTGAAAACTCGATTTAAGATATTCTGTGCCAGTTATTCATTCCTGAATACAAACAGTGGCACACTTACATTCTGCAACACGTTCCAGGTGGGATGTGATACCCTGACTTCATGCCTGAAGAAACTAAAGTATATGTTAGGAGGCTTACATGTGTAGAGACTTGCCCAGAGCTACAGTCGACAGAGGAGCCAAAGCTATCACCTGAGCACTGTTCTGTTGATTCCCAAACTTTAGCACCAGTCAACAATAGCTGGGTAGCTTGGTGTAAATGGCTCACTACCCAGAGCGTCCTGATGCAGGTGTCCCTCAGCCTCCAGAGCGTCCTGATGCAGGTGTCCCTCAGCATCCAGAGCGTCCTGATGCAGGTGTCCCTCAGCATCCAGAGTGTCCTGATGCAGGTGTCCCTCAGCCTCCAGAGCGTCCTGATGCAGGTGTCCCTCAGCATCCAGAGCATCCTGATGCAGGTGTCCCTCAGCATTCAGAGCATCCTGATACAGGTGTGCCTTGGCATCCAAAGCTACTCCATTGAACAGCACATAATCTACACTAAAAGTGTTTGCTTGGTGTATTTTATTTTTAGACAACTTGAATTCAGTTTGAACTTTTTTTTTATGTGTATGAGTGTTTTCCGTACATATAAATATGTGTACCATGTGTGTGCCTGGTGCCTGTGGAGGTCAGAAGAGGAACTGGAGTTATAGATGATTGTTAGTCACCGTGTGGGTGCTAGGAATTGAACTCAGGCCTTCAGCAAGAGCAGCATGTGCTTTTAACCTCTGAGCCATCTCTCCAGCCCAGTTTGGGTTTCTTGATTTAGGTAAGTGTGTAAATAAAACTGTCCAGCATTGGGACTCCTAAACTTCAAGGTCACAATGACACAGTTCCATGGAACTGGGGCTTTCACTCACTCTACTTGGCTTTGACTTCTTGGTCTGGGATCCCCTTCTCTATGAGAAGGGCTCATTTTCCTGTGGTGCCACCTAGGGACAACTTGCTGATCTTTGAAAGAAGGTATTTGGTGGCCCAGGTGGAAAAAAAAATAAAATGGAAAGACAAGCCTAGAACCAGGAGAAAGATGTTCAGCAAGATTACCTCATTCACTGAAACACTGAACTCCTGTTTGTGCTTTACCTGTTCTACACTGAGAGCCCTTAAAGGGTTACCTCTGTTCCAGTCAAATCCCTGTGCCTGCGAGGTGCCCAGTGCATAACACATGCCAGTAATGTTTGCTGAGGGAATGAATGAATGCTCTATGGCTACTCTCTGTACTCTGGTGCTAGAAGATAAGCTGATTAAAGGGCTTCCCTCTCAATGGATGGAGGGCCCAGGTATGCCAGATTCTCTCAGCCACTGAGAGAATGGCCCCCCACATCCCTGTAAACACAAATGGCTTGCGTCTTCTCCCCTCACAGATATGGAGAGAGAAAAAGAGGGAGGGAGAGAGGGAAGAAGAGAGGAAGAAGCATCCTGCCCCTCCCATTCCAAGTATCCCAGGTATCCCAGAGCTAGCTACATCTTTTTTTTAAAGACAGGATCTCCATATGGGCCCAGCTGGCCTGGAAATCCCTGTGTAGACCAAGCTGGCCTTGGTCTCACAGAGATCCACCTCTCTGCCTTTCTGAGTGCTGGATTAAAGGTGTGTGCCACCACACCTGACTAATCTTCTCAATTCATAAGGAGGCCCTTTTTCAGAAACTTTGTGGCATTTAACCTTTCCTCGAGCCCTTACCTCTTCCAGTCTTACTTCTTTTTCTTTTCAGTTTATAAGTACAACTTATTCATGTGTATTAATTAGTATTCTTTTGCTTGCATGGCAACTGAAACTTATTTGAGAATTCGGGAATCGTCCTTGAGAAACTCAATAGCCATCAGCACAGCTGGACTTGGAGATGGGCTTAGCAGCCATCAGGGGCTCCGACAAGAATTTAGTCCCTGCTTGCTCTAGTCCTCAGCCCTTGTAGCAGCAGGTGAGCACCCTGTATGTAGTTCTGGTGTGCCATCACTCCAGCCACCAAGAGATTAGCTCAAATTCCTAGGAGAGAAAATAGATTGGCCCAAGTTAGGCTCCCTGCCCCTCAATCCAGTCTGCTGTGGGCCCGTGCACATTCCAACAAGTCTCTGTCACACTTCACTATTAGAGTGTCCCCGGGTTGAGGGTAGCAGTCATAGCTTAGTAAGCATTGGTGTGTATCCAAATCTCTGTATGACTAGTGCCTCTAGGACCAGTCTTAAGGGCTGGGGATGTAGCTCAGTGGTAGAGCTGGTGCCTGGAAAGTGCATGGCCTGGGGTGGCAGTTTCAGGAGAGGAAAAACTGAAATAATCTCAAAGTTTTATCCAACTTTTTTTTTCTAGTGTGCAGTCCTTCCCCACTTCTACAGGAAGAAGGAAGGAAGGGAAGGAGGGAGGAAGGGAGGGAGGGAGGAAGGAAGGAAGGAAGGAAGGAAGGAAGGAAGGAAGGAAGGAAGGAGAAAAATCATCAGGCTTACATGGATAGTAAAGAAAAGAGGGCTAGGACATAGCTCAGTGGCAGAGCACCTCTTCGTACATGCAAGGCCCCAGTTTCAGACATCAGCACCACAGATAAAAGACCTGAGAAGGACTAAGTGATTAGTGGAAAGATCAGATAGCCTGTGATGGGAAGATGAAAGGGAGAGTGCCCTCTGCCCTATCCCAGCATGCCCTGGACTCTGCTTTTTAAAAAATTGATAATTGGCCTACTTCTGCCCTGTACAAACACAGGATATTTCCCAGAAATCCAAGGGTATCACAGACATTAGCAGTTTAATTCTCGACAGTGGTTGTATAGCATAGTCTCATGGAGAAAGCTTTAAGATTTACATGAGGGCGTCTGGGGGCTGGAGAGATGGTTCAGTGGTTGAGAGCACTGGCTGCTCTTATAAAGGATGCAGGTCAGTTCCCAGCACCCACATGGTGGCAAACATCCATCTGTAACTCCAGTTCCAGGGGATCCATTGCCCTCTCCTGACCTCCTTGGGCATTGTACAACACAGATGCCCTTACATACATGCAGGCAAAACACTCATACACATAAAATAAAATTTAAAATAAAAAAAAAATTTTAATGATTGACATTGGGATCCCATATAGTTAACAGAATTTGAGGGTATGGAGGTTAAGTGTCGAATATTTAATTGGTTTCTTCATGTTATTTTAGTGGGCAGCTGGGGAGCCACTAGTTTAAGTACACCCAGGCATAGGGTGTTGCCCAAGAGCCACCACAGCTGTGCAAGTTAGGAAAGAGCCAGGGGGCCTGGCATAATGGTGCATTCCTTTAATCCCAGGCAGAGGTGGGTGGATCTCTGTGAGTTCAAGGCCAGCCTGGTCTACTTAGTTGAGTTCTAGGACAGCTGGGGCTGCAGGGAGATCCTGTCTCAAAAAGGCCAAAAAAAAAAATGGGGGAGAGAGAGAGAAAGAGAGAGAGAGAGAGAGAGAGAGAGAGAGAGGGAGAGGGAGAAAGGAAGGAAAAGAAAGAGAAAGGAAGAAAGAAAGAGGAAGAAGAGAGGAGACGGAAGGAAAGAAGAGGGGAAAGAAAGAAAGAAAGAAAGAAAGAAAGAAAGAAAGAAAGAAAGAAAGGAGAGAGCCAGGGAGGATTAATTCCATTTTTCAGATAGTACATTTGTGACTGTGGGGAATATGTTGAGTGGTGAACTCATCACAGAACCCAAAGCTCCAGGGACTGTGCCTCCCATCTCATTAAGTCATGCTACAAACACTAATGGACTTCAGTATGAGCCAGTTAGCACCTCCTTCACCAGGCTGCGCATCCCTTCCAGGTCCCCTCTACTCATCTCTCCATCTTTTGTTCCTGGGTGCAGGAACTAAACAAGAAGAGGACCCAGAAGGAAATGGAGCACGCCATGCTGATCCGGCACGATGAGTCCACCCGAGAACTAGAGTACAGGCAGCTGCACACGTTACAGAAGCTTCGCATGGATCTGATCCGTCTACAGCACCAGACTGAACTGGAAAACCAGCTGGAGTACAATAAGAGGCGGGAACGGGAGCTGCACAGGAAGCACGTCATGGAGCTCCGGCAACAGCCAAAAAACTTAAAGGTAGGTGGGAAGGAGCTCTGCAATGCCACAAGGTGGACACCTGCCCCTTTGCAGACTCAGCATTGCCCAGGCCAAGCCCAGCAGAACCAGAACCCCAGGTGTCAAGTCCAAGGCTCTGCTTAGCTACCCAGTGGTTTCGGAATGCTGCTGTACTACAAGGATCCCTCATCTTCCTGAGCTGTTCCTCACCCATATTCTGTAATGAGTGAGGAGGGCTGGGGAGGTGGCTCAGTCAGGAGAGCTCTGTCTTGAAAGTACAAAGAGCTGAGTTTGATCCCCTATAATCCCAGCTCTGGGGAGATGGAGATGGGGGGTGGTGTCCCTGGGGCTGGCCAGCCACCCAGCCTAGCCTACCTGGTGAGCTCCGGGCCTGTGACAGACCCTGTCTCAAAAATAAAGATAGAGTGCTCTCTTTGGCAGCACACATGCTAAAATTGGAATAATACAGAAAAGATAAGCAAGGTCTCTATGCAAGGACGATACACAAATTCATGAAACGATCCGTATTTTTTAAATAAAAGATAGCACCTGAAAAACTGTACCCGAGGTTGTCCTCTGACCTCCACATGCTTGTGCACAAATGTGCAAACACACACATACACACACACACACACACAAAGGAAAGGAAAACAGCAAAGAGTGGAACCACTGAAGACTATAACACCCAAGCATCGGTACAGTTAAATCTGGTCTGTGTCATCCGTGTTACTTTCTTCATGCTTGGCCACCGGGTGCAAAGCTTGTACGGCATCATCATAGCCCAAGGCTTTCCCTGTAGAAAGACTGACGCACCTTTATTTTTCTCTTTGTCATTCTACCAGGCCATGGAAATGCAAATTAAAAAACAGTTTCAGGACACTTGCAAAGTACAGACCAAACAGTATAAAGCACTCAAGAATCACCAGTTGGAAGTTACTCCAAAGAATGAGCACAAAACAATCTTAAAGACACTGAAAGACGAGCAGACAAGAAAACTCGCCATTTTGGCAGAGCAGTATGAACAGAGCATAAATGAGATGATGGCCTCGCAAGCGGTAAGTGGGTAGGTCTGGTGCCACGCCTTCCAGAGCTTTTGGGAGTCAAGAAAAGTCAAGATCCGGCCTTTGCTTCCCAAGCTGCGTCTTGCACAAATTTAGGATATATTGGTGGTTTCTTTTTCTGCCTGAGGAACGGAGGAAATGACGACGTTGAATAAAGCCAAGCCCGTGTGGATACTCGCTGGAGTGTGTCTTATAAGATGGAGCTCAAGGAATGGCACGCCAGTCCAGTCCAGTGGCACACATAGGGAGGGCAAGATGGGATGGATACCATGTGTGTGTATATGCTTGATTATCCAAGGTTTACCAGCCACAACCCCGACTAATGTCAGGCACCAATGAGTGAGACGTGGGCCCCGTTCCCACCACGCTCACAGTCAAGCCAGGGACACACACAGACGCCTTTGCTCAATAAACTCTGCTAAGCCTCTGTGTCCAGAGCTGTGCCGGGCTCAGAGACAGAGTGGGAGATAGCGGGGGGGTGGGGGTGGGGGTGTCTCATGCTGCGTCAAGGAAGCCGGGAAGTAGATCATGGAGCAGGAATAACCCAGCACAGTAAGTGCTTAGTTGCGGGAGTGCTGGGGGCTGTGGGAGGACAAGAAGGAACAGGAAGCTGGTCTGGGGAAGCCTGGAGGCCTAACCGAAGTCATCCAAGCAAACGGGACCTACGTAGGCAAAGGTCCATGTGACAGAGAGTGTCTGTGGGCTCACGGAGCTGGAAGGTGAACCCAGCCTTCAAGGAGGATTGGGCTGGGTGTGGTGGTACACACTTGTGATCCCAGCACTCAGAAGACTGAGGCTGGAGGATTGTGAGTGGCCAGCCTGAGACACATAGCAAGACCATCTTACAGAAACAAAGGCTGAGGATGTAGTTCATTGGTAGACCACTTGCACCAACCCTTGTTTCTATCCCTAGCACTGTAAAACAGAAGGCAGGAAGTGGGGGGAAGGGGAAGAAGGGAAAGAGGGAGAAAGGGAGGGAAGGAAAGGAAGGAAAAAGAAAGGGTTCTAGGAACCAAGAGCACCCCTCCTATCATGTTCCCAGGCTAGCCCTGGTTCTCCACAGCTCAGGATACCAGGGTGTCGTTAAGCCTGGGATGGAGCTTGTCAGATAATCCAGTGAAGGTATCCCAGGAACACAGGTCTTAAAGGCCACTGGTTTACCACAAGTTAGTCCTAGCAGAGGGCCCAAAGGAGGCTGTGTGTCTGAGAAGCAGTAAGCCACCGTCAAAGCAGAAACCTTTGAGAAAGGTTGGGTGGGTGGGTAGTGAGGGTCAGAGCCCCCAAAGCAGGAAATGAGTCATTATTCTCTAACAATGGAGAGCTGCTGACACTTGTTTAAGAAGAAAAGTAACAGGACAGGATTTGTACCATAGAATGGTATTGGTATTCCTGTAGCAAATACAGTTAAAAAGATGTATATGTATGCTACAAAATAATAATAATGATAATAATAATAATAATAATAATAATAATGGTTTGAACTAATGCTAGGTCAGGCTCAGTGGTCAAGTGGGTACTTACTATGAGTCCTGGGTTCCACCCACAGCACCAGAGAGAGAAGGAGGCAGGCAAATGGAGTGATAAAGAGAGAGTGGGTTTGAGGAACACTTGGGGGTAGATAGAACTGAGTGACTGGAGTAGTGGTTATCTTAACAAGAGGACCTTCCTTCCCTAAAAAGGGAAGGAGAGGTGAGTCAGGACACCTGGGAAGGTGATTGTGACATCTGAGCTGTGGAGGTGTCCATATGGAGACAGATTAGGAAATCTGTAGCTCAGAAGGCTCTCCAGGATTAAAGACCAGCAGTTCCACACCTTTGCCATATAAGGGTGGTTGTAACTGTTAGGAGTGAGAGCTATGAGGGATAGGGAATGGGATTAGAGAGGGAGGCTGAGAACAGGATCTGGTAGACACTCACATCTGAAGGCTGAATAGACAAAGTCAAAGATGGTGTGCACCCAAGACTGGTGGGGACCAGGAGGGAGCAAGTTCCAGCTGCCAGGGTCAAGGTTCTCACTGAAGGTTTCAAATATGCAAAGTCCAAGCAAGAGCAGCAAACCTCGGGGAGCCCCCAGCGATGGCAGTGGCTTTGGCCATTTGCAGTAGAACAGTGGTTATGGGAGACATTCTTGTGCATCAAAAGGGCGACCTGGGCAGGTAGCTCGTTTGGTAGACTGCTTGCCTCACATGCGTGAGACTCTGGGTTTGATTCCCCAGCACTGCATAAACCTGGCACAGCGGCACATCCGTATGATCCCAGCACTTGAGAGGTAGAGAGGCAAGAGGATCATAAATGCAAGGTCATCCTTGGCCACATGGCAAACTTGAGGCCAGCCTGAGCTACATGAAACCCTGTCTCAAAAATCAATAGAGGGAGCAAGAGGAAGAGACTGCATATGAGTCCATCTTTCCCATCCTAGTCAGTAGAGGCAAACAAAGACCTGTAACAAGAGGAGAGACAGTTAAAGGAACCTTCTGCCAACTGGGAGGGGCTCAAGTGGTCCTAGGCTGAGGATGAGTGCTATGGCACTCATTCATTCATTCATCCATCTAGCAAGTATTTGTGAATGTCTGCACTGTGCTCCAGGCATCCTGGGATGCCATGGTGACTAAGACTTGCTCCATCTGGTCCTCCCAGAATATATGGGAGAATGGAGGACCATTGGGAAAAGGCTACTCCGCATGTGGTAGACCAAGGCAGCAGTGGAGCTAGAAGGCTAGCCTGCTCTGCAGAGGCAGCAACAACCTCTCCACTTCAGTTATCTAGGCTGAGGAGCTACAGGTGCAGAGGGAAAACCCACTTGAAGAACTCATAGACATCAGTTCTGTCTGGAATGTCCAAAGCCAAGAGAGGTCTAGCCTGGGAATAAGGCAGGAAGGGTGCACAGGGGGCAGGTGGTCATAGGGGAGCTTGCAGGCTTTCAGAATATTTGTCTTTAGCCTCAGAGCAGTGGCCTGGAGCGTGTAGAGAAGGGGATTTAGCAACAGATTGCTATTGGGTGACCATCACTCCAAACACATGTAGAATGGCCAGGGACCACAACGGCTGGTAATGCAGCTGCCCTTACCTAGGTGGGTTGAGAGAATAGTGACTACACTAGAGATGGAGCACTGGGACAAAGTGAGTGGTGACCGTGCTTGAGAACTAGGCAAGAGGTCAAGTGAAGAGCCCTTGGTGACAGGGATGCAGAAGGAGGCTTGAGCAGGAACCCAAGCTTCTGGGTTGAGGTGAGGGTGCTTTTTACTCACATGACAAAATGGCCATAAAACAGACTAGGGAAGGGGGAAGCAGAAAAGTTGAGTTCCTAGTGGCTACGTTGAGCACCTGGGAAGCAGCTGGGTGAAGCTTTCTCTAGTAACAGACAGGCATGAGAAGCCAGGGGAGGAAAGAGAACAGATGCCTCCCCGCTTCAGTAGGGAAGGGCTGAAATGCGCCTCTCCCAGGCCATGGAAACCAGCATTAGAGCATCAGATGATAAATGATGCACTGGGGCTGACTGGTCTGTAGTGAGAGCCTAAGAAAAGAAGCCTGGATGAAGCCCCTAGAGCACCCACATTTCATAGCTGGAAAGGGGGCAAACAGTGGGGAGGGAAGGGGAAAGGGGGGAAGACACTGGCAGGTGCATAGGGGCTCATGGCTAAAAGCAAGGAATTTCAAGGAAGGGGCAGTCCATAGTGGCAAACACTGCTGGGAGGTGAGGACAGATAAGGGCCACTCACAGAGATGACTGGTGACCTGAGTGTGATCAATTTAGGTCAAAGAGGATCAGACTGGAATGAGGGAAAAGCAGGAATTAAGAGGTGGACAGAAAGACCATGGGAACATAGCAGTGTGTGGGTTCCTGTCTTGTTGTTCATTTTTATTTTGTTTTGTTTTTAACAGGATCTCTTGTAGCCCAGGCTGGCCTAGAAGATGCTACAGAGCCAAAGATAACCTTCAACTTCTGATCCCCCTGCCTCCACCTTCCAATTGCTGGGATTCTAGGCATGCACCACCATGCCCAGTTTATTCAGGCTTAGGGATGGATCCAGGGCTTCGTGCATGCTAGGCAACACTGTGTCAATAAGCCACATCCACAGCCCGATCTGTCTCATTAGTTATCATAGCATCTGTGGTGATTCCTGGCCTATGCAGCAAGTGTCCAATGAGCACTTGTTATATAAGATGGAGGACACAGGGTGAGCAATGCAGATCAAGAGGAAACAGGAGAGAGGTCAGATTAGGTATGTCCATCATAGCTGTGCATCACTAGCCACATGCTATCAGTGTAACCCCTTTGAAGCAGTCCCTGTGAAACTCTATTCTGTAAGCATCCCTCATTTCCTCTGAGAACCTGAGGCACTGAAGGAAAGCCATTTGGTTTAGGGCAGGAGGTAGCACATTTTTCTGTAGGGGTCAGATCATATATGTGTGAAGCTTTATGGACCCCAGGGTGTCTGTTACTAGCCAGCCTGCTACTACTGTAATACAGAAGCAGCTGGAAGTCATGAGTGTACTTGTGTGCCTCAATAAAACTTTATTTATAAACACAGACACTAGCCACATTTGGCCTGTGGGCTGTAGCCTTCCAGTTCCTGGTTGGGGGTGGGAGGGTGCGTGTCACATCACTGCTAATAGAACCTGGACTCCGGTCAATTTGGGGAGGAGCTTGTGATCTGCATGCTAAACAGACCACTGCTAAATTCTGCTCCCCTCTTGTACCTTTCTCCTGTTTAAGCCACTGTAGGAAGCAAACATGGTATTCGCCTATGTGATTATAAACTTTCTAGTAGGTGTACACTGTAACTGTGATAAGTTCCAGATTCTGGAATTCATCTGATTTCTAGCACTGGGACTCCTGTAGTCAGAGCCAGCACAGAACCTCGTGACTGACGAGCTGAGCGCCAGAAGCAAAAGGGGAGGATTGAGATGTAGCACAGTTGGTAGAGTGCTTGTCAAGTGGAGGCCCAGGGCTTCATCCTCAGCACTGCAAAAAAAAAAAAAAAAAAAAAAAAAAAAGCCTTAGCACAGTATGAACTCCTTCTAGGCTCTCCCCCCAAGCCCTCATATTTCATGCCCTTACAACATGCATATAGTGCCCATCCTTGGTGCTCTCCCAGTACTTGGGAGGTAGAGACTGGAGGATCCAAAATTCAAGGTTATCCTTGGCTACATAGCAAGTTCAGGGCTAGCCTGGACTACATGAGACCCTGTCTCAAAAGAAAGTAGAGATACTTCTGTGGTCTAAGTTTCCCATAAGATGAGCCTCCCCACCATTCACACAGGGCTCATAGCAGATGTTTCAGAGTAGAGAAAGACTGGGCTGTCTCTTTCCTGGTAAGGAATCTCTCAGATCAGAGGGAATCCATAAGCAGTTCAGGCTGGAAGCCACAGTCTTTTGAAATCATTTTCGGCCACTCTGGCTACATACTGACTGTGTGTCTAGCAACTCTGCCTGCCTTCTCCAATGGGAAAAAGAATGTCTGGCCTCTCTGGTGGGTTTTAGCACAGATTGCTTAGTGTGGATACTAGGAGGCATCTTGGAAATACAATAACATAATTTAGATTATATCCCTTTAATCTCTAAAGCTTATTTATCTATTAGTCCTAAGGAAGGTCCTCTGCCAATAACCTTCTAAAAGGACTCTGATGTAACATCTCCAGTAGTCATTTCTCACTCCAGATGCTGTAGTACATTGTCAACTCTCACAGTCACAGTTATAGATAAGGTGAAGAATGAGGATTACTGGGAAACAGCCTGTGTAGACAGGTGCCGAGAAACTCAGGGTACCCAAGCTATCTGACTCAAGGACTCTGACCTCAGTGTTCCCAGACCAACTCAGGGGTTGCTGTGGGGACATGCCCCAGCCCAGGACTGGGGGCCAACCTCTGTCCTGCTAATGATCCAACGTGTTCACCTCTGAGCACTCAGGCCTTGGCATTTCTGGAGGCGGGATGTCCCATCTCTGCACAAGAGCTGGGCATCTTGGTGTGAAATACAAAGTTCAGGTGCAACTAGAAGCAAAGAGAACTGGGTCAGGCTGTGTTTATTATCTAAATTCCAGTGCTTCAAAGCAAAATGTGTCCCCCGAGATTATGGGCTGTCCTCCAGGAAAGAGATTTGGAACCCCTGAGGTTCTGGATTGGCCGAGAGCAAAGGGCCATGGCCAGCAGGTCAAGTTGTGGGACTATAGGATTCATTCATGTAACGCTACACAGAGCTAAATGGCTTTTCTGTTTTGTGGCTATTTTAATATGGACATGGTCTTATCAGAACCAAAACAATGATAGCAAGTACTGTTTATTGAACATTTATGGTGTACAGAGTCCTGTGCCTGGGATCTTATGTGGATTCTTTCATTTAAAATTTAGGCCAACCAGGTGTGATGGTGCATGCTTTTAATCTCAGGCAGAGGCAAGTGAATCCCTGGGAGATCAAAGGCCATTCTGGTCTACATAGTGAGTTCCAGGCTAGCTGGGACTACAGAGAGACCCTGTCTCAAAAAAAAAAAAAAAAAGGAAGAGAAGAAGAAAAACAAAAACCTTACATCAATCAAGTGGGCATGGTAACACACCTTTATTTCCAGTACTCAGGAGTCAGAGGCAGGTGACAGGTGAATCTCTGTGAGTTCAAAGCCAGCCTCAACTACATAGCAATTTGCAGGTCAGCCAGAGCTATATAGTGAGACCTTATCTCCCTCCCCCGAAAACACATACTAATCTTAGAATTATTATGTTGTTTTCTTGAAATGAAAAAGAGAGAGAAAAGGAGACCAAGAGAGGCTGTATAATTGTCAGGGTGCCACAATGAAGTGATTGGTAGAGCCAGGCCTCAGGCTCACCGGTTCACCTCCAGAGGTCATGGGCTTAGTCACTGGTGTGACTTCCTGGCACCTGCTGCTGGGATCTCAAGTCATACTGAGGTGGTCTCAGGACTCTGGGGGCTGCTGGGCAGACTCTACTGGCTCTGATCCTAGTTGTGAATGTCCCTAGACTTTGTTTTTCCAAGTCAGACTGTCTCAGTCCGTGCGAGATCTCCTCCCATTGTCCCCAGGGGTAGTGAGCACAGGCTGAGTTATAGCATGTGTCTTCTGTACCCACAGTTACGGCTAGACGAGGCTCAAGAGGCAGAATGCCAGGCCTTGAGGCTACAGCTCCAGCAGGAGATGGAGCTGCTCAATGCCTACCAGAGCAAAATCAAGATGCAGACAGAAGCCCAGCATGAGCGTGAACTGCAGAAGCTAGAGCAGAGGGTGTCTCTGCGCAGAGCACATCTGGAGCAGAAGGTAGGTAGCTTCCGGGGGCCCGGCATGCAGCAGGGTGGGGGTCAAGGTCACGTATGGAGCGCTCCCTGGTGACCAGGAGTCAAACTGTCAACTCATCACCTCTGTTCTCCCCCTAGTACTGAGGAAAGGCAGGCATTGTCCCCAGGCCTGAGCCACCATGCCAAGGCTCAGGAAGGGTCTATGATTAAGTATTTCTGCTCCTCCACTAGGAAGCCCTCAGCCTCCCAGCTGGTTGATAGCACTTACAGAAGAGCTATCAGCCACCAGCATGGCTGTCCAGTGGCCTGAGAAAGTCAAATACAATTTGATTTTCCAGCATTTTCAAGCAAAACCACTGGCGGGGCTCTTTAAGAATGAAGATGAAGAGAGGCAGGTACTGGCACATAGATAGAATCAGTGTTAACCAGTTGGAATACTCCTTGACCTAGACAGTATTCTAGGGAATGTGAAATGGAAACCGTGACATAAAACATCTCAAAGCAGGGGCTGAGGGGATGGCTCAATAGGTAAGGTGCTTGCTGTGCAAGCATGAGGACCTGAGTTCGATACCCAGCACCCACATTAAAAAAAAAAAACAAAAAAAAGAGGCTGGAGAGATGGCTCAGTGGTCAAGAGCAATTAGTGCTCTTGTAGAGGGCCCAGGTTCGGTTCCTAGCACCTGTATCAGGCAGCTCAGAACCACCTACAACTCCAGTTTCAGGGAATCTGACACCCTCTGGTCTCTGCAGTCACTGCATGCACATGGTGCACATAAACTTACACAGGCAGACACACACATAACAAAAATATTTTTTTTAAACCAGGTGTGGTGGTGCATGTTTTTTAAACCAGGTGTGGTTGTGCATGTAATCCCAGCACTTGAGAAGCAGAGATAGCATGATCCTGGGGCTCACTGGCCAGGAAGCCTAGCTTGATTGGCCACTGAGAGGGCATTAAAACCCAAAGTGGATGGTGCCCAAAGAGTGAAACCCAAGGCTATCCTCTGGCCCCCGCACACACACACACACACACACACACACACACACACACACACACGCACGCCATCTCAAAGCTTCTGACAGCTCTGTGCCTGTCCTCATTTCCTGCCCCTCCTCCCTGAGACAGTATAGCAGCCACTTTCCCTGCGACTGTTCCAGGACTGTGTTCCTACAGGCACTGGAGGCTCAGATGCTCCGTGGGAAAATCATACTGGCTCATTGCGCTCCAGTGTCTGGGTTCTTCCTGAGCCACCTTTTGCTGAGGGAGGACCTTGACCTAGATCAGCCCAGGCTCAAATAGCACTGCCCCCCCCCCAGCATTTTATCCTTGTAGCAAGTTCAAGACACAATGGATAAAGTCTGAGACTCTTATCATCTGGACCTCCTGACCTCCCAAGGTCTATATTCCTCCCTACTTCTGTATGTGTC
This sequence comes from Nannospalax galili, assembly GCF_000622305.1. Taxonomy (NCBI): domain Eukaryota; kingdom Metazoa; phylum Chordata; class Mammalia; order Rodentia; family Spalacidae; genus Nannospalax; species Nannospalax galili. The sequence continues at coordinate 1,881,245 of NW_008360306.1, forward strand.
TTAGTGTCCCACTGTGTGTATCAAGGACCCCTTCCTGTTTGTGCCTAGGTCCCCCCGCCCCCATGTGCATCTAGGCCCTTCCTCTTGTGTGTGTCTAGACTCCCCTCCTATGTGTGTCTAGGCCCCCCTCCTGTGTCTGGACCTCTCCTCTTGTGTGCCTCTAGGCCCCTCCTCTTATGTGCGTCTAGACCCCCCTCCTGTGTGTGTCTAGGCTTCTCTTTCCTGTATGTGTCTAGTTCCCCTACCACCACCCACTCGTGTGTCTAGGCTTTTCCCTGCTCCTGTATGCATGTGCTGTGGGTGCATGTGGACCTCCCACAGTTCTGACCAGGCTTGCACTCAGGTCCACTCCCTGTGCTTGTCACAGATTGAAGAGGAGCTGGCCGCCCTGCAGAAGGAACGCAGCGAGAGAATCAAGATCCTCTTGGAAAGACAAGAGCGAGAGATGGAAACTTTCGACATGGAGAGCCTCAGAATGGGATTTGGGAATCTGGTCACATTAGATTTTCCTAAGGAGGACTATAGATGAGATTAAATTTTTTTGCCATTTACAAAAAAAAAAAGAAAAAAAAAAAAGAAAAAAGAAGAAAAAAGAAAACAAAAAAATTCAGACCCTACAAAACTACATTCCCCATTTTGACGGGCGTTGCTCTCACTCTCTCTCTCTCTCTCTCTCTCTCTCTCTCTCTCTCTCTCTCCCTCTCCCCCCCCTCTCTCTTCCTGACATCGTGTCGGACTAGTGCCTGTTTACTCTTACTCCATCAGGGGCCCTTTCCTCCCCCGTGTCAACTTTCAGAGCTGGCCAAGACCCGGCTGTCCTGCTGATCACAGTCTACATCACAGTACTGATGTGACTCACAAATGTTTCCATGGAAACCTCAGAGATGGTTTTAACAAGATCAACCAACAATGACGACGAAAACACGGATGGATAGTGCATTAGGCAATCCATCATTGCCACCAATCTGTGAAAGTAAAGCAAAAAAAAAAACAAAAAAAAAAACTAGAAGTAAATAATAAATGCCAAGGGGGAGAGAGACACAAAATCCGCAGCCTTACACCTTACCCAGCTGCTGCATAACTTTATTTTATTTTATTTTTTTGGTATTTATTCATCAGGAATTAAAAAAAAAAACAAAGTTTTATTAAAGATTGAGAATTTGATACATTTTACAGAAACTAATTGTGATGTACATATCCGTGATGACATATTATTACTTTTTTGGGGCCGGGGGGGGGGTGAAGAGATCTTGTGATTTTTAAGAACCTGCTGGCAAGAGTTTACCTTGTCTTCGGCCTATTCTACTGTACCCTGCCATTCTCTGCCGTTGCAGAGGATACGAATACACCCAAGGAGCTCACAGAATCCCAGTAGCACAAATTGGGCTTTGGCAAATCATGTATTTTGTGTATAGAAGGAATTTAAGGAGAGGTATTACTTATTTTCATATTGTATTTTAACTGTTTCTCTGATCAAGATTTTTTTACTTCCTCCTCCTGTTCCTCCCCCGCCCCCACCCCCTCCTTTTCCAGTTCAGTCTCGAGTTCAATACTTGTCTTTTCAATCAGATCATCTTGACCTGTTTCTTTATTTCTCCTTCCCCTTCCTGAGTCCCATATCTTTGGTCATAAATATTGCATTATTCACACTTTCAAACTGTGTATTTTCTTACAATAAAAAATGATGAAAAAAAAAAGGCTTTACTTCTTTTGCATGCACTTTAAAACAAAAATTCAAAAACCATTTTTCAGGTTCCAAGGAAGAGCATGATTAACTGTCGGGGCTTTTAATTATATTTGTAAATAAAAGTGTTCATCACATCGCATCGCTGTGTTCTTGTAGCAGCAGGTTTCCCTTCCAGGTGCCTTAGGGGGGAGTCAGACTGTCCTCAAACTGTGCTCCAAGACCTCAGCTGCTCCTCCCAGACTCCGCCCAGCATGTTCAGGTACAGCCGAGTCTTCCTTTTCTCCTGGACTGAAGATGGCGATGCACTGTCTGACGTGCAGAGAAGTCACCTGCATCTCACTGTCTTTAGCTATAGGGAGAAACACAAGTGAGCACAACATATGTCCAGACATATGCACATATGCACTCCAGTGTCCCACACTGTACAGGAGCATACATCCTGAGGATTAGACCTTCATAAAGAAAAGAACACTTGGAGAAACGGCTCAGCAGTTCAGAGCACTGGCTGCTCTTGCAGAGGACCCAGGTTCAAATCCCAGCACCCACATGGTGGATAACAACTGTCCGTAACTTCAGTTCCAGGGGGTCTAACACCCCCTTCTGACCTCTATGGGCATTACATGACACGAGTGTACTTACATGCATGCAGGCAATACATACACATAAAAATATTTTTTTAAAAAAAAGAAAAGCACACTTTGGGGTGGAGAGATGGCTCAGCAATTAATAGACTGCTTTATAGAGGACCAGTTCAGCTCCCAAATGGTGGCCAACAACTGTAACTCCAGTTCCAGAGGATCAGACACCCTCTTCCGGCCTCCACAGGCATGCACGCAGGTGGGGTACTTGCATACAGGCAGGCAAAACACTCATACACATAAAAGTAATTTTTAAAAAATTTGAAGCTTTGGAAGAGGCAGGAGAAGACAGTATTGGAAATGTTCCTGTTAATACTATTGATCCCCTTCCCTCACATCTCTCACTACAATAATTTTATATGAAATAGCAAAAAATACAACTTGCAGAACATGGTTTTGGGGTCAGGACAATCTCATACCCTTAGATCTGCAAGTCTTAGACACTGAAAATCAGTTTTTGAATTTAGGACTGGGCTAGTTGTGTCTCACTGGCCATGTTGAAACCACATGCAGTGTTAGTTTCATTTTTTACAGAGCTGGGGCTCAGACTTGGCCTCCTGTGTGCTATGTAAGCACTCTACCACTGAGTTAGAGCCCCAGCCTGCAACCTTGCTCCTTGCAGGGAAGGTCTGAGGGTCATTCTTGTATCCTAAGGGAGGGTCAGCTGTCATCTACATATGTGACCTGTCCATTTTATTATGATCAACCCAATCAGACAAAATAGTTACAAAATAGTTCTCAACATGAATTAACCCCTTCATAAAGCCTTTGACAACAACCACCTAGCTTTCTAGCAGCTCAGTCCCTTAGAGTTTATGTATTAGGTACATCTGAAAGTGGTACTGGAGACAGCTAGGAAGAAGATAGGTGATCAGTACACTTTAAACTTGGGGTGTCTCCCAAAGGCCCATGTGATGGGTCCCCAGCCTGTGTTCCTATGGGAAGGATGGAAGCTTTAGGAGACCGGACTCAGAGGAAGGAAGTTGGGTCATTAGGGGTGTGGTCCTGAAGAGGATGGAGACCCTGACATTGTCCTCCCTCTCTCTTTGCTTCCTGTCTGCCATAGACAAACAGGCCTGCTCTGTCATATACCTCCAGTGATGCACTGTGCCACCACAGGCCCAGAGCAGCACAGGTATCTATGGATGGAAACTGAACCAAAGAAACCTTTCCTCCTTTCAAGTTGATTATCTCAGGTATTTTGTCACGCTAATGCAAGCTAATCCAATTAATTCCTTAGGGAATAGATAGCTTGTGTTGCTTGCTTCTGCTTACCATGTTGTGGACCAACACCCCAGCATTTGTCAAATGAAGAAATAAGCTCAGGCCAGGGTTGGTGGCCAGGTGGGATCTGACTTGAGACCTATCCGATTTCAGAATTCAAAACCCACAGCAATAGTCTCCAGTAAGGCGGAACAGCCCTGTAGTCTCTTCCACCCAGTTCTCTCGGTGCTGACAAATGTCTAGTGAGGCTGTGACAAAGTCTTAAGTCTGTGATGTTACAGATGCCAGATGCTTTTGTAGTCCTCTGCAAGTTGCAGTGATGGCTTCAGGGCACACCTGCCAGGGGACTGGAATGTGCGTGGTGCACTGAACATCTTGCATAGACTGAGTCTGCACTGTCTTCTCAGACCTGTGTGAGGAGGTGGTGGGAAAGGCAGGGCCTAGAAACACAGCCAAATGCAGGTACAAGGGCTGGGGGGGAGGCTCAGTGGTACTGCACTTGTACAAGGCCCTGGATTCCATGCCCAGCGCCGCAGAAACAAGCAGAAAACAACCCAGATACAAAAGAGATGCACGAGGAGAGCCAGTGGCCTCTCTCCTCCAGTGCCTACTAAAGTCCCCTCAGGTTTAAGGGCCTGAGAATACTGGTTGGCTGGGGCTGAAAAATCAGCTGTGATTAAGAAGAGACCAGAACCTGAAGTAAAACCTTTGCTTTACTCGAACAATTGATGCTGGTTAGCTGGGGCTGAAAAATCAGCTGTAAGTAACAAGAGACCAGCATCACTGTGGTGGAGTCTTCTGGGAGGTATTTCCTCAGGGTCAGCACACAGAGGGGACCCGCACCTCTATTTCAAGCTGGAAGCAGGACTTGGTAATGTGTAAGAGTCTCCTGCATGGTTCTGGTGTTGAAAGCGTGAAGGGGTCACAGAGAGCAGCTGAGGCTTGGCACTCTGAGAGGCCAGGAAAGGCCATAGGTGAAAGTGCAGCTTCAGTTACAGCAAAGACCCCAGAATTGAAGGGGTCATGGAGAGAATCTGAGGCTTTGCACCCCAAGAGGCAAGAAGAGGCCATTGGTGAAGGTGTAGCCTCAGTTTCAGTGGCGACCCCAGCTTTTTGGAGATTCAGGGACCATGGGATGACCACCAAGGACAGTGGCAGGTGTGGGTCTGCAAGACGAGCTGAGTGTGCTGTGGACTGCGGAGTCAGAGCAGTGGAGCTGCCAGTACCCTTTGGAGCCCAGCAGATTGTGAGTGAATCCAAGATGTCCAGCCTCGAGCAACTTTGCTGGACTTTGGTTTTGCTTAGGTGTGCCCAATTCTTCCCTTTGAAACAAGACAGTACTTGTTTGGGATTTTACGGAAGCCCACAGTTAAGAGACTTTTAAAAGAGACTGAACTTTTAAGTGTTTGAATATTTTAAGGACTGTGGGGGTTTATAAGGTTGCACTGTCTTATGTTGTGATATTAACATCATATCTTGGGGACAGAAATTGGAAAGTTATCATTTAATAGTGATGTTTGTGTGTCAAGTTGACAAGGGGTCAATTATGCTGGATAACTTTAGTGTCAACTTGACACACCTGGGTTGAGGGAGCCTCAGTTGGGGAATTGCCTCTATTGGACTGGCCTGTGGCCATGTCTGAAGGGCATCTTCTTGATTAGTGATGTGGGAGGACCCAGCCCACTGTGGGTGGTGCCACCCCTGGGCAGCTGGGCCTGTGTTGCATAAGAAAGCAGGCTGAGCAGGGGCCAGGGGAGCAAGCCAATAAGCAGTGTTCCTCCATGGCCTGTGCTCCAGCTCCTGCTTCCAGGTTCCTGCCCTGAGTTCCTACCTTGGGCTCCCAGATGAACAGTGACCTGGGAGTTGTAAGCTGAATAAACCCTTTCCTCCCCAAGTTGGTATTGGTCAGAGTGTTTTGTCCCAGCAATGAAGAACAAACTAGGACAAATACTCAACAGATAAAGGTGCTTGCCACCAAGATTGATGACCTGAGTTCAACCCCTAGAACTCAGGAGGTGAAAGGAAAAGAACCGACCAACTCCTGCAAGTCATCCTCTCACTGCTACACATACACAATGGCATGCACATACCTACACTCTCGCACATACAAAATAAATGTTTAGGGGCTAGAGAGATTGCTCAGTGATTAAGAGCACTGGCTGCTCTTGGCAGAGGACATGAGTTCCAGTTCCCAGCAATTTGGGAGGTGGAGGCTAGAGGATCAGAAGTTTGAGTTTGAGGCCAGTTTGGGATACATAACAGCCTGTCTCAAATAAATAAGGCAGGCTTGGTGGCATACTCCTTTAATCCCAGCAGAGGCAGGCAAATCTCTGTGAGATCGAGGCCAGTCTGGGATTGGGAGTTCCAGTCCTGCTGGGGCTACAGGGAGACCCAGTCTCAAAAAAATATATACATAGAGCTGGGCATGGTGGCACACACCTTTAATTCTAGCACGTGGGAGGCAGAGGCAGGCAGATCTCTGTGAGTTCATGACCAGCCTGATCTAAATAGTGAGTTTCAGGCCAGCTGGGGCTACAGGAAGACCCTGTCTCAAAAAAAGATAAAAAAATAAATAAAAATAAAATATTTTAAAATGTTTTAAATCCCACCTGGCCACCAACCCTGGCCTGAGCTTACTTCTTCATTTGCCAAATGCTAGGGTGGTGGTTTAGAGGCAAGCAACACAAGCTATGTGTATAAGTGTATTGCCTGCATGTATGTAAGTGCACCCATGTCATACAATGCCCACAGAGGTCAGAAGAGGGCATCAGATCCCCTGGACCTGGAGTTACAGTTGTTAGCTACCATGTGAGTGCTGGGAATCGAATTTGGTTCCTCTGCCAAGAGCAGCCAGTGCTCTTAACCTCTGAGCCCTCAACACAGACACATCTTTAAACAGCAATAGAAACTTAACCATGGAGTATCAGGGGGGAACCTAGCACACTCAGGAAATAATACCAATACTGAACGGAACCGTGAGGGTAATTAGACTTTGGTAAAGAGAATGGGAGGGAAAGCCCATGGCAGTGTTTGTGAAAGGTCAATCAGGAAGCTGTCTGGCAAGTTCCTGGACCCCAGAGGCAGCCTTACAAGGTGGAGATTCAATGAGAACCTAAGGGTCAGGAAGTCAAGAGGTACATGGGACTCAGAAGCCAAAAGGCTCTGAGGTCCTGTGGAGGATCTGCCCTCTATCCCAGGAGTACCTGCAAAGTACTGAGAGGAGCTCAGTAGACCCTGAGGTGCTTGCCTTTGCACCAATGTCATTTAGCCATGTGCCCTTGGGTTCAAATACTGTGAAGGTAGCAGCCTGCCTGTTTCTGAGAGCTGATCTCTATTTAAAGTTTAATTTATTTTTTTCTGTTCTTTTTGAGACAGGGTCTCCCTGTAGTGGGGCTGGCTTGGAACTCATTATGTAGACCAGGCTGGCCTTGAACTCACCTGCCTCTGCCTCCCAAGTGCTGGGATTAAAGGCATGTGCCACCATGCCCAGCTGTTCAGCAGAGTTTAATTCAGGAATTCCAGAGTGGTTGACTTGGCACACATCCCCTTCTGCATGAGGTTAAGAATGACAGGCACTTCCCAGGATTCCAGCCTCAGAAATACTACACTATGGACTGGCAAAATGGTTCAGCGAATAAAGGCAGCTTGCTGTGCACACCTGGTGAACTGAGTTCAATCCCCAGAACCCACGTAGAAAGTGGGAGAGGACTGACTCCACAAAGTTGTCCTCTGACCTCCACACTCCAACTATAGCACTCTCACCCACATTATGCACATACACACAATACAGTTAAGAAAAAAAAAAAAACAAAAACCTTTTTTAAGTAGCTGGGCATGGTGGCCCATGCCTTTAATCCCTGCACTAGGAAGAAGCAGGCAAATTTTCATGGGATTATCTATGTAGTGAGCTCCAGGCTAGCTGGGGTTACATGAAGACCCTATCTCAAAAACAAATTTTTTTTTTAAGATCACTGGGCTGTGAATCCCTAGACTGTACTGTCAGGTGACACCTGTTTTGATGGTTAATACTGACAACTTGGAAAGATCTAGAACCAAATCCTGAGAGACAGCTTTTGGCATGCTTGGCAGGAAGTTTCTATATTAGGTTAACTGATGTGGGAAGCCCGGCCCTGTGGGTGGCATCATGCCTTGGGCTGAGGTCCTGAGTAAGAAGAACAAGGGAGCTGAGTGCCTGCATCTGGCTCTCTGCTTCTTGACTGTGGATTCATGTGACCAGCTGCCTTCAGCTCTGCCATGCCTTCCTGCACATGATGTCTACCCGACACCCATGAGCCAGAATAAACCCTCCCTCCCTTAGGTTACATTTGTCAGGTTTTTTTGTCACAAAATCAAGTAGGCTGGGCGTGGTGGCACACATCTTTAATCTCAGCACTCAGGAGTCAGAGGCAGGCAGATCTCTGTGAATTCAAGGCTAGCCTGGTCTACACAGTGAGTTCCAGGTCAGTTGGGATTGCTGGGAGACCCTGTCTCAAAAAGACCAAAAAAAATATCAAGAAAAGTAATACTCCTGAGTTCATTCCAAACCCTCAAGTCACACTCCTGGGAAGGTTGTGGCCAGGAAACATCCCCAAGCTTATGTGCTTTGTTCCTTAATCCCAACAACATCATTCTACTGTTTGCCAACAACTTGTCATGTGAGTGTGAGTCACCCCCATATCTGCACATCTTTAACTTTTAAAACTTTTACTTATTTAAATTATTTGTATTTTATGTGTATGAGAATTTGCCTGCACATATGTAAATGCACTATGTGCCTGCAATGCCCATGGAGGCTAGAAGAGGGCATTGGATCCCCTGGAACTGAAGTTCTAGACAGTTGTTAGCTGTCATGTGGGTGCTGGGAACTGAACTTGGGTCCTCTGCAAGAGCAGCCAGTGCTCTTAACCACTGAACCATCTTCTCTCCAGGCCCCCCTTATCCCCTGGTTTTTTTGGTTTGTTTTTGTTTTTTGGGTTTTTTTTTTGTCTTTTTGAGACAGGGTCCCCCTGTAGCCCCAGCTGTCCTGAACTCACTATGTAGACCAGGCTGGCCTTGAACTCAGATTTCTGCCCGCCTCTGCTTCCTGAGTGCTGGGATTAAAGGTGTGCGCCACCACACCCAGCTCCCCCTGGGTCTTTTAAGTGAGGAAACTGGAACTGGTATCCCTGTGGGCTGTGTGATTATGAGCTCTGAAGCTGGAGCTGCGTCAGAATCAGGGCACCCACCTCTTAGGTAGGTGTTCTCAGTGAGGTCACTGTCCCTTGGGAAGTCCACCTTGTAATCTACCTGTTGGAGCACAGCACCTTCTTATTTCTGAGGTTACTACCATGCCCTTTAAAATATATGTTCTATAATTTCTTTTGCAGACATTTCACTTTCTTTGATTGGGTGGTTTGCCTTTTTCTGCATCATTTGAGAACCTGCACCTGTTTTACTCTTGTGTTGCTGTTGTTTCGGTTTGGTTTCTGGTAGTGATGGTGGTGGAATTTTGCTGCTTTTGTTTGTTGAGGTAGGGTGTTACTACATAGCCCAGGCTGATTTATGTTGCCCATGTTAGCCTTGAACTGGCAATTTTCCTACCTCTTCCTCCTGAATTAGGAGTGCACCACCATGCCTAGCTTTCTACACGTTTGCTTTAAAAAAATTTTTTTAATTACATTTATTTGGTATGTGTGCATGTGTGAATGCAAACATACATGCACTCGCAGGCCCACAAGTCACAGCACACATGCAGAGGTCAGAGGACAACTTTCCAGGGTCTTTCTATCATATGGGTCATCCCAGGGATCAAACTCAGATCACCAGGCTTAGATGCAGCCCCCTTTACCCACTGAGCCATCTCACTGGCCCCTTTCTACACGTTTAGACAAGGAAGCAAGAGGATCACAGTTCCTAATCTATCCTGTGACTTTTTAAAAAATATTTTTTAAAAATTTTATTATTTTTGTGTATGCGCGTATTGCCTGCATGTATGTAAGTGCACCCATGTCGTGCAATGCCCGCGGAGGTCAGAAGAGGCCGTTGGATCCCCTGGGACTGAAGTTGCAGACAGTTGTTAGCTGCCATGCTGGGATTCAAACCCAGGTCTTCTGTAAGAACAACCAGTGCTCTTAACCACTGAGCCATCTCTCCAGCCCCCGTTTTATTTTTTTTATGTATATGAGTGTATTGTCTGCATGTATGTAAGTACAGTTATGTAATGCAATGCCTGTGGTGGTAAGAGGGTGTTGGATCCCCTGGAAGTGGAGTTACAGACAGCTGTTAGCTGCCATGTGGGTACTGGGAATCGAACCCAGGCTCTATGCAAGATCAGTCAGTGCTGTTAACTGCTGAGCCATTCTCTCCAGCCCCAACTACATGATTTAAAATATATGTAGATATCAAGTGGTCAAAAATACCTGAAGTTCAACAAAACTGGTTGGTCATGTGAAGTAGAAACTCACCCAGCACTGACATAGTCTCTCTGGTGCTATCTTGGAACCCATGCACACGTGCCAGAACTGAAGTCACACGTGCTTTGATTTGATTATTTTAACAGGAATTTTCCCCAAAAATTATTTGCAAAGTATTTCGCATGTATTTGAAAAATGTTTGCTGAAGCACTATTTACAACAGCAAATAGCCAGAATAAGCTAAATAGCAAAGTGGGGGACTAAATATACTGCGGATCATCTATAAAATTGACTATCCAAAATGTGAATTATAGTAACTTAACTGAAGACCTGTTGTGGAATAAGTGCCCAGGGCTGGAGAGATGGCTCAGCAGGTAAAGACTCTTACACCAAACTTGATGACCTGAGTTTGATTCCCCAGGACCCACATGGTGAAGAAGAGAATCACTCTGGCAAGATGTCTGTGCTGGATATTTTGAGTTGTCAACTTGATATACCTGGAAAGAAGGAACCTCAGGTGGGGAATTCCTCTACCACACTGGCTGTGGGTTGTATCTGTGAGGCATTTTATTGATTGCTAAGTTATGTGGGAGGGCCTAGTCCACTGTGAATGCCACCCCAGGGCAGCTGGTCCTGGGTTGTGTTAGAAAGCAGACTGAACACCAGGCATGGAGATGTTCACTTGAGAGGCAGAGGCTGGCGGATCTGTGTGAGTTCAAGGCCAGCCTGGTCGACATAGTGAGTTCCAAGACAGCTGGGGCTACAGGGAGACCCTGTCTCAAAAAGACAAAAAAAAGTTAAAAAAAATACATTTTAGAGTGTTAAAAGTTTTCAAGAAAATGAATCTGTCTTATCCTACTCCACATATCACTAGGCAATGTTTTCAACATTTTTCAAAGTACTGGGTAGTAGGCATCTGGCACTCCCCTGTACTCCCAGAGACTAGGGAGATAGACAGGATCATGAATTCAAGGCCTTGTCTCCATGAAAATAACAGTGGGCTGGAGAGATGGCTCAGTGGTTAAGAGCACTGGCAGCTCTTGCAGAGGACACTGGTTCAGTTCCCAGCACTCACATCAGGGCACTCACATCTATCTATAGCACCACAGGATCTGACACACTCTGCTGGCCTCTGTAGGTACTGCACTCAAACTAGCATAAACCCACACACATATACACATACTTACAAATAATCTTGGCTGGGCATGGACTCAGGAGGCAGAGGCAGAGGCAGAGGCAGAGGCAGAGGCAGAGGCAGAGGCAGAGGCAGGGGGATCTCTATGAGATCCAAGCCAGCTTGGACTATATAGGAAGTTCCAGGCTAGCTGGGGCTATAGGGATATCCTGAATCAAAAATCCAAATAATTATAATCTTAGGCATGGTGATGTACAACTTTAGTCCCAGGACTCAGGAGGCAGAGACAGGCAGAACTCTGTGAATTCCAGGCCAATCTCATCTTCATAGCAAATTTCAGGTCAGCCAGTTAGCTACATTGGTGAGGCTATCTCAAAACAGAAAACAAAAACAGGGCCTGGGGAAATGGCTCAGCAGTTAAGAGGACTGGCTGCCCTTGCAGAGGACTTGGTTCAATTCCCAGCACCCACATGGCAACATGGCAGCTAACAACCATCTGTAACTCCAGTTCCAAGGGAACCGAACACCTTGTGCTGAAACTCCGTGGGCATTGCATGACATAGGTGCACTTACATATACACAGGCAATAGACTCATACACATAAAATAAAACAATGTGACTGTGGTAGTCAACATGTACAGCATGCCAGAGGCCCTGGGTTCCTTCCATCTCTGGGACCAGGGAAAACAGCCCTCGCAGACTGGTGTTTGGAATACTTTTTCCATAGGTATTGCTGTTTTGGAGGCTGTGGAGTATTTTTGAGGTAGGGCCTGGCTAGAGGAAGTAGGCCACAGGGGTCAGATCTTTGAGGGCTATAGCCTGGCCCCTAGTTCTAGCCCTGTGCCCTCGGCTTTCTGGTCCACCAGGATGTAAAGGGCCTTGGGGGCATGCAGTCCCACTGCCATGCATTGAGCTCCACTAGGCTTCCTGTGCTGTGATGAACTGAGTCCTGAGCCAAAACAAATCTCTCTTCTCATGCTGGTTAGGCATTGTCATAATGACATATAAAGGTAACACGAACAATCCTTCTCAGGCCAAAAGGACCACCTATATAAAGCAAAAGTGCTTCCTGGGCAAGAAAACTTGCCCTGAAGCCCTTTAAAAACAACAAAAAAAAATCTCTTATCTAGAGCGCAAGCACGGAGGTGAGGTCAGAGGATAGCTTGTGGGTGTCAGCTCTCTCCTTCCACCACATGGGTCCCGGGAAACATACTCAAGTTGTCAGACAGCAGCAGGCATCTTGATCCACTGAACCATTTTGCCAGCCCTTATTTCTTTTTATTTATTTTACTTTTTTTCAGACACAGTCTCACTCTGTAGCCCTAACTGGCCTGGAACTTGCTATGTAGACTAGGCTGGCCTTAAATTCACAGATATGTACCTGTCTCTGCCTCCTGAGTACTGGGACTGAAGGTCTGCACTTAATTTTTCTGTAGCCAAGGTTGACCTGGAACTGTGTAGCCCAGGCTAGGCTCCCAAGTGCTGGGATTACAGACATAATCTACCACACCCAGCTCAACATGAAGCCTTGAGAGTTTTTAAAAACCATGCATGAGCCGGGCATGGTGGTACATGCCTGTAATCCCAGCACTCAGGAGGCAGAGGCAGGCAGATCTTTGAGAGTTCGAGGCCAGCCTGGTCTATATAGTGAGTTCTACTGGGAGACCCTGTCTCAAAAAGACCGAAAAAAAAAAAAAAAAAAAAAAAAACCCACGCATGAACACTGCTCTGCTCTCTTTTACGGAACCTGGACAAGTGGGTGGCAGAAGCCTCTATGGCCAGTGGATGGAATCCCGATGCTGCAGCCCTCAGAGGCCTTTGGATTTCCCCATTTACGAAACCCAGACTCAATAAGGAAAATAGCCAAACATCTGGATCTGATGCTTTATTACTATTATTTGAGATTAGCAAACAGAATTAATACAACATTGAGCAACTCCAGATTAGCGTTCCTTACATTGATGAGAAGCAGCTGACTTAGCAGGCACTGATTTAGACTCCTGACAACTCTCACCCAGTTCTGCAGTGGGTCAGGCCTCAGCACAACAGAGTGACGTCCCTATTGCTTTTCCCAGCCCTGCTCTTTAAAGGGGCCACAGGACACAGATGTCTGGCCACCTGATTGAGCTGCCATGGTCTTAGCCCAGATGCAAGCCTTGGGTTGCCTTGTGGGAGATGGGACCCTAAAAAACACACCTCAGAAGATACAGCCACTGTGCAGGGCTCTGAACTCAGAACAGAGGCAGGAGTCACGAAACCTGTTCCTTATTTTTAAACCACCTTAAACACCTCTATACTTTGCCCTCTTTCTGTACACCTGGTCTTTTTACCTGGATTTTTTCCTTCAGAGTTGCTACTCTTTTATTAACAACATAATGAGTCCACCAACCACTAAACATCCCCTCTAGATGGAGATTAATTCAATCAAAATGTAACCTGGGACATATATCTAGAATCTTAAGGATAAGCAGAAGAGTCACCCTAAACCACTACCCTAACAGCTCAGGACCCGTGTGGGGAGGGTGGGAACGAGGAGGAATGACATGCATTGTTGAACCTGACAACACTGCGGGGTCCCCAGGACCGTGCAGGCACCATGGCCCCTACTTCCCAGACAGCTGCTCATACAGCTTGGGAACGTAGTCGTCCCACTCAGCCTGGTAACACGTGCCTGCCACTGGGGCTCCAAGGTGGTACTTCTTGCGAAACGACGCCACCTTGAACTTGCCACGGTGGTCTCCAGACCGGTTGCTGAGAACAGGCTCATCGCACTTCAGCGGCTTGTCCTGCTCGTACACCAGCCAGACATAGCGATGGAGGCCTGGGGGAAAGGTAGAAGGGAGGTGAGGGGAGGGGGGCTGCTAGGATGCAGAAAAAGCCCATTTCCATCAAAAGTTTCAATTGGGAGGGACCCAGATCTCCAAGTCCACCAAGAGGACACCAAGGGCTGCAGAGGTAGACTGCACATGGTCAGTCACTACTGGACACAAACAGTGCAAGGCAGCTTCCACTTCCCCAGCCTCTGATGGCTAAGGTTGCAAGCCTTTGTCAATGAGGAGTCTCATCCTCAACCCTTTCTCTGCTAGGCCACTCCACACTTCCTGCCCACTTCAAGTCCTTCCCACCAGTCCCATCAGAGTGCCCATCTCACTACTGCCAAGGGGACACCAGATGGTGCTGCCATCTAAAATTTTTATTTTGTGGGCTGGTGAGATAGCTCAGTAAGTAAGGGTGCTAGCCACCAAGTCTGACCTGAGTTCAATATCCGGGACCCACACAGTAGAAGTTAAAAACTGACTCCTGCAAGTTATCCTCATCTCGGAAGTTTTAAAAAGGGCTGAGGGTGCAGCTTAGTGATAGAGTGCTCACCTAGCATGCGCAACACCCCACAGCTGATCCCTAACCAAAGACAAACCTGGTGGCACTATCCCAGGAAGACTGCTTTGAGTTCAAGGACAGTCAGGGATATATAACAAGACTGTGCCTCAAACACATACAAGAAGGGAAGGGGGGGAAGGGGGAAGAAGGAGGGGAGAGGAGGAGAGGAGGGGAATTAAGAGCAAGATTTGGGGCTGGGACCTGGCTCAGCTGGTACTCTCTTGCCTAGTACACATATCCCTGGGTTGGATCCACAGCACTGCATAAAACCCCAGCACTTGGAAGGTAGAGCAAGATGATCAGGAGTTTAAGGTCCTCCTCAACTACATAGCAAGTTTGAAGCCAGCCTAGGATATATGAGACCCTGCCTGAAAACTGCATGTTTTTGTTAGTTTAAAAAGTGATTCGCGGGGCTGGAGCAATGGCACAGTGGTTAAGAACATTGGCTGTTCTTGCAGAAGACCCGTGTTCGAATCCCAGCACCCACATGGCAGCTAACAACTGTCCGTAACTCCAGTTCCAGGGGATCTGACAGCCTCTTCTGTCCTCCATGGGCATTGTATGACATGGTGTACTTACCTACATGCAGGTAATACATGTATACACATAAATAAAAATAATAAAATATATTTTTTTAAAAAAGTGATTTGCACATATGTCAGTAAGGACAGAAGCAGTCATCACCCAGCAGAGCACTGACTGGGCCAGGAAGCCACAAAGTGCCCCCTTCACACACACACTGGATGCTGTAGCTCAAAAGCACCAACGATCTGGGCAGGAAGCTGTGAGGAGTTCATGTGGATCCACAGAAACATTCACATGTGCTGGTCAGTACGTGAAAGCTCTGTCATGAGAACTCTAGGATGATTTCTAAGACTATGATGTCCACCTTCATGCCATGGAATAACTGTAGACACACAGCCACTTTATTCATAAGACCCCACATCCTGGCCATAGTCCAGCACCACCAGGAGAAAGAATGAAGCAACCGAGGCAGAGGGTCCAGGGAACACTGAAGAACAAAAGGAGATGGAAAACTGTCCCAGAGATATGACGGTGACTGTGACAGTCACCAAATGAAACCCGCTGCACACCTGTCCATAGGAATAGACAAGTGGCTTATGAGAACAGATGTTGGAAGCTGGTGAGCTTGAGGGGGCCGCCAGCAAAAGCCCTTCACCTTTAAAACCCTTCTGGGTGGTGGGAATGGCCCCATGTTTCTGAAGTGTTTACATTATGTGCCCTGGTCAAATTCCCTGCCTGAACCTTACAGCCTGCGCATTTATTCTCTGAACCTTAGACATCTGAAACCCATGTGAGCTGCTACGGCTTTTTCTTCAAACGAGAACACAGCTCCTACTCCAGAGAATTGCTCCATTCCCCGGTGTAGTCTGTCTCTAATTAAATTGCCTGATTTGATAACTGCCCAGGAGAGCTTAATAGATTCCTGGGAAACCTGTCCCTTTACCCTCCCTGCTGTGAATGATAAGAGGCCTTCAAACCATCTGGAAGCTTCTGGGTCTATTCATACAACCTGAGCCCATGAGTGACAGTCCTTATTGGGAACTCTGTGTTGCCCTTGGTACTAGCTCACTCTCTGCAGGACGCATGCACAAAAGCTCAAGTTGTGTCATGCATCATCCACCACTATGGTCTTGTTCCAGCAAATGAGAACATCTTGCAATGAGGAGCGGGCGGTAACTGTGCACCTCCCACTAGCTCAGGGGAACCTTATGTAACAACAGAGAGTTTCAATGTAGGATTCTTTCTTACCTACATAAACTTTCCATGTGAACATACAATGCAGAGTGTGTATCTTCAATATGGGTCACCACAGTCTTCCAAATCTTTTCAAAATACCTAACCATATTTTGAGGAAAAAGGGGGGGGGCTATAAAGAGATATCAATCTTTTTTGGAATGAATATAGAAAGAGTGATCACTTCTTATTTACAGGAATCAGAAACATACAGGGCAAATGTTGAAAGGAGGACAGAGGGGATGCAAACTGTATGCTTGCCCTATGTAGCACATCTGTGCAGTCCTACAGAAACCTGTTCTAGGCATCTTAGACTTATTAAGTCCCAGAGCACTGGGACCATAGCTCAGAGGTAGAGTTAGAAGTAGTGGTAGTGGTAGAGGTTTCCCTTGCATGCTGGGTCCCTGGGTTTGATCCTCAGACACCAAAAAATGTATGCATATATTTTTGTCTAAGAGTATCCAAGAAGCAGTTCTAAATAGAGGATCCAACCAATCAGAACCCAGCACTCCTGCAGGTCTGACTGTGTGTTGAACAAAGAGAGTAGGCTTCTGTCTCTCATAGGTAAGGTAAGGCTCTCATAAATGGAAAAGAACACAAGTTTTAAAATCCAGTTCCCTGGGGGCTGGAGAGATGGCTCAGCAGTTAAGAGCACTTGCTACTCTTGCAGAGGATCTGGGTTCAGTTTGCAGCACCCACAAGGCAGCTAACAACCACCTGTAACTCCAGTTCCAGGGGATCCAACACCTTCTTCTAGCCTCCACTGACATTGCATGACATGGGTGCACTTACATACATGCAGGCAAAACACTCATACATATAAAATTAAAAAGAAAATCCGCACTTCGGGCAGCATTCTGCGCAAATTCCAACACTGACCCAGCCTCCCTTCCCACCAATAGCAGCAAGAAGTTTTTACTGACCTGTGCCACTGGGAGGCCCAGAGCCTACATAGTCTGAGAGGATGGTTCCACTGCTGATGTCGTTGCCCTTCATGTTGACCACCAGAAAATGGTGCCACTCCCTGTACAGAAAAAGAACAAGGAATGGTTAGCACTGGAGTCAGTGCTGACGCTGCACAGCTAGGAGGAGGGCACCGGGCACATTTCTGTGCTGGGATGCCTAGATACACACCTGTGTCAGAAAGGACTCAATCCAAGCCCTCAATCAAAAACCAGGCAGGGACAGCTGATTTCCATAAAGACCCAGATTCAATGTCTGCAGTCCATACTGTCTTAGTCACAGTTACTCAGCAGATTACAGTTGGAAAACCACCACAGAGGAAGAAAAGCAAGTGAGCACATTTGTGCTCCAGGGAAACCCTGTTTACGGGGCTGAACTTTAGCACCATATAAACCCTGTGCTGCAGTGCACACCTGTAATCCCAGCACTTGGGAGATGAAGGCAGGAAGATCAGGAGTTCAAGGCCAGCCTGGGCTATATGAGACCCTTTCTTAAAAAAAAGAGAGAGAGAGAGAGATGAACTGTAGTATTCTATCAGTGTTTTCCTAATCACTTAAAAATGTACAACATTCCCAACCCATGGAACCAATACAAAAAGGGCACACCGATGGACCTGGCTACTGGCTGAGCAAAGATGCTCACTCTGGCTTAAGCTTAGGCACACACATCTCTGGGCATGTCCACATTGCCCATGTTCAGCAAGGGACTTACAGTAGGCAGTCACATCTGAATGACCATGTCTCTTTTCCCTAACTTGCCTGTATTTGGGGTCTTTCCTGCTGGGAGCATCTGGGTCTGTGAGGACCAAAGTATACAGTTTCCCCGGGTCAAGGCCATCCCAGGAGATGTTGCTGGGTCTGTTCTTAACCTGTGGGAAGGAACCAGATTGGGATTAAGAGGTCTGAAATGCTGAGACCTCAACACTTTCTTCAAACTCATACTGATCAAAGGTAAAAGAACAGGTTCTTAAAAAAATTATTAACTTATTTCTGTTAATAGTACAAATTAATAAGTTTATAGTTTCATACATGTACCCCATTTTGTCAAGTGCCTCCATTTTTGTTGAACTGTGACAATTTCCCTAACTATGGTAATTTAGTTTCCAGAACTAAAGTAACTTGTTTCTTTAGATTTTTGCCTTCCCTGTCCCATGGACCCTAAGTAACTACCATCAGGAAAGATGTTTATCAGTCACCCTATGTTCTTTGACTACCTACTGGTTACCCAGCAATGGCCAACTGCAAGACAAAAGGAAACGTTTCAACCTCCCACTCCTCTGCCCTATGACTACCCCATCTAGTAAGCAGTCTGGGGTTGATTCTTACAAACCCCCTCTCCAGGTTTTTCTCCCAAATAAAGGCCTGCACTATGATAAGTTGCCAGTTCCCCCATTTGTCTTTCCTTCTCGAACACCTTTATATACACACACAATCTCAACACACAATCTCTGTTAATAACATTAACAGAAAGAGGCGGGGCAGGATTCTAACCCTGACACTATGACTTTAGGTTTTCCACAACCTTCTTCAGTCCTGACAAACCATGTCTTTGAATCTGGTGAGCAGAAGCCTAGCTGAGGCCAGCTAATATGAAATCTGCCTTCGCTGAATATTGACAACCGTGCAGAAAATGCACAGAAGTCGGCAGGTTTGAGGGCAGTGGGGACTGGCCAGGCCTGCAAATGGGAACTTGCAACTTAACATGCAAAACCCTGTGCTCTAAATATCCCAACAGGGAACAGTTAAGAGATAGGGCCCAGAAACCCAGTTTGTTCACTGTGGGCGTAAGGACCTAAAGTTCAAAAACAAACAAGCAAACAAACAAACAAAACAAGAAAGAAAAAACGGTGAGCCGAGGCGCTGGCCCTGGAGACTGGCAGCTGCAGAGCTCGCCGAGGAGACTGTATGCTCTTGGCCCAAAACAAAAGGCGAAATCGCCGCATGGCTGAGCTCGGGTTACATAACGTGTGACCGTCGCGTGTGGCTCTGGCTTCCGCAGCTAAAACTTAGAGGCGGGGACCCGACCTGACCCGCCCC